>NW_020171794.1:194751-207824 GCF_003031525.2 Neophocaena asiaeorientalis asiaeorientalis
AAAAAAAAAAAAAAAAAAAAAAAAAAAGCATAAGCTAATATATCATGTAAAGAACTCATAATACCCACGAAGTATTGTAATTGAAATAAATAGGATGGGATGCCAGGGTCAAAGATTAACAATATAATTAGTTGTTCAGTCTATCATTCATCTCATTAAAAATGCCACTTTGATGAAAAATATATAAATATAAAATTTCACAAAATGGTGATATATTTTAGATTGATTTATTAGATAGAAAATTTCAAATTATTATTTAAAGAAGTTGCTGAAATGTTTTACCCAATAAGCAACAACTATAATACAATAAATTCATTTCTTAAATATCATTGGAATGTCATGCCTATACCGTGCTTGGTTACATAATTTAAAATTGAAGAATCCCAAACCTATAAATCCTGGATACCAATAAGATTAACCTTCAATGACTCGCTGTTCACCCCAATCCACTCTACATATGTATTATGTTATGAGTCCTGGGGCAATAAGTATATGAGATCACAAGAGCAGGGAGCTTTAGCAGTTTGAAACTTAAGACAATTTATTTTATTTAAAGTACTCCGAAGCTTTGGGTCTCAGGCATTGTCCAGGCCATGACTCTAACATACAAATATGAAGAGTGAAGAATTCAGGATGAGGTGATATCTAGCTCCTATATTCTTCCTATAGATTTGTTTCCATGGAATGCTCTAAGTAAAACTAAAGCCTGGAAACAGGTTAATATACATTTTATTTAAGTCAATTAGGAAGAAAATAGACAAAGCCTATTCAGGTAAAGCCATCCTCCTTTGCTTGATAATAAAGGAGGTAAGAGAATGTTTACATCAATTCTCAGACTCATAATTACTGATGCACATAAACTTCAACCATGTTGTATAATTACTGCATGTTCCTTGGCAAAAGAGGAAGGAAGAAAACTTCCCTAGTGCTATAAGGATGGTAACAAATTCAATATCTCTGAGATTAAGAATATGTCTTCATTGTTCCTATTAGGCTAGCCCAAATTATTATTATTTTTTGCTTTAATGTTCTTGCCCAAGCCAATAAGAGATTGCACTGGGATGGTTCCTATTCACTAATTCAAGAGAGTAGACTATGTATCCTAAAGGAGAAAGACTGGAGAAATGTACTGATGATGAGGGAAAAAAAGGTAATGCAAAAAATACCCAGAGACTGAGTATTTGTCAGGATCCAGGGCCGAGAACACAGCCAGGTTTTGTACCCACACTCAAGGTCAGCAGCATAACCTCTGAAAGAATAGCCCACAGTTTATCTAGGATAGTTAGATCCTAGGTATTGAAATACAACCATTTTGAAGATTTTTTTGTTCAATCAAGGAATGACAGGGTAAAGAACCACTAGTTTTCAGATTTGGGAAAGGGACTCAGAAGATTTCATGATAGACTAGAAATGAGACTCCCTGTTGTCTCTAAGCCCAGGGGCAGGACTCCCACATTTCCATGTGGCCTTGAGAAAAGGGTATGTTCCAATTCCCAGGTGCATTAATTTGCTATGGCAGCTGTAACCAATTACCACAAGCCTAGCATCTTAATACAGCACAAATTTATTAAAGTATAGTGCTGGAAATCAGAAGTACAAAATCAGTCTCACTGTCCAAAACTAAGCTGTTAGAAGAGCTAGTTCATTCTGAAGGGTGCAGGGGAAAGCCTGTTTCTTTACTTTTCCCAGCTTCCAGAGGCTGCCCTTATTTCATGACTTGTGACTCCTTCCCACATATTGAAAGCCAGCAGCAATGTAGCATCTTCAAATATCTCTCTGCTGCTGTCATCACATCACCGTTTTCTCTTTGCTTCTTGATCACATTGCCCCTGTGTCTCCTTCTTAAAAGACCCTTTGTATTATTTGGGGCCCATCCAGAAAATCCAAAATAATCTTCCTATTTCATAATCCTTAATCTATGCACATCTGCAAACTCTTATGCCATGTAAATTAACATAGTCACAGGTTCCAAGGATTAGGTCATTGATGTCTTTGGGGATTTTATTCAGTCTATTGCACCAAGGATATTAAACTTATTACTATTTTCACAGGAGAAAAATTGAGAAGGGTATTTAATTTGAATAAATTATTTCTTAAAAGTGAACTTTCCTGGCACCCATTTGTTTATAAACTAAATTCGCCTTCATATCATTTATAGTTACAGGCCAGTCTATATTTCTGTTTATATTTAAAAGTGCTACCAAGTTTAATTATTAATAATTTGCCTTTGAATAACCTATATTTGATGGTAACAGTACTTTCACTAGAGTTTGTAGTTTATTTCTGCTTTTATTTCTATCATCAATTTTTTATTTAGTGTATTTTCCTTTTTAATAATTTCAGAAGCTATGATTTATAGTCTGTTATAATTTTTAATTATACATAAAATACATACCTGTCATAAAATTAAAATGTTAAAATAATCACTAAATCCCTTTGCTTATCACTCAAAATGAGTGTATTTAATATATTCAGAATAATTCTGTGCAGTTTTACTAACTTGATTTTCCCACACACAGTATTTGATAGTGATTATTCCATGTTAAAATATTGTCATTGTCTGAGTTGTATTTCACCAAACTTTGTATGTTGAAGTCCTAACCCCATGTACCTCAGAATGTGACTGTATTTAGAATCTTAAAAAGGGGTAATAAAGTTAAAATGTTGTCATTGAGTTGGGCCCTTATAAAAAGAGGAAATTTGGATCCAGACACATACAGAAGACCGCAAGAAGATAAAGCAAGAGGATGGCCATCTATAAGCCAAGGAGAGAGGTCTCAGAAGAAAATTAATCTGCTAATACCTTGATCTAAGACTTTTAGCCTCCAGAACTGTGAGAAAGTAAATTACTGTTAAGCCACCCAGTCTGGGGTACTTTGCTATGGCAGTCCTAGCAAATGAATACAAACATTAATATAGATTTTACTGATTTTAACAGTGTGTAGTATACTATACTATGGTTACATCATTGTTTATACCTCGATGACTATTGATAATTATACATTTAGATAATCTAAATGGTCAGGTGCTTTAAACCAAGAGTTTTAACTTTCACGACAACTGGCCTACAGAGGTGAGTTAATGATTACTATTTCACATATTATTTGATGGTTTCTAAAAGCTGATAGTTTATTTTTTTTCTATTGTATTTTTCTTTGAGAGTAATGTCTACATTTTCCCACATCAAAGCAAATATCCATGTACTCTGTACAGGTTTCTATAGTTTGTGTTAAGACCAAGGCCAGTTTACACTAGTTGACATTTCTCTCACTTCTTTACACATTCTTCACTTTAAAATACCTCCTAATATTATGATTTGCTTTTTTATCAATTCTAAGTCTTAGATTTGAATTTTTCTTCATATTACATGTCTGTGGGGCATTTTATCAAAATATCAGGAAGAAGATACACTAAATGACTGAGTTCAAAATATCTTGAAAAAATCGAACAACTAAATAATTTTTAAAACAATAATGAAGCAATAAACTAATATACAATTTATATAACCACATTTTATTGCTCTATTAAAATTACATTTATTCAAATTATTCTCTTATAAAACCAACCTACCAGAGTGCATGCAACTCCAAGTTGTCAATAAAAAGCTGAAAATTTTCCTTAAACACCAATCATTTGAGTAAATAGCCAAGTATAGAGTATTGTATTTTATTTCAGATATTTGTCTTATATTTAATGGATGCTTAAGAAATTTTTTTAAATGCCCTTCAATTCTGAACACGTTAGGAAGAAGAAAAATATAATTACTTTTATACTGCGCTGACACCCATAATTTTACACCGTATTCATGCAAAATGTTGTTTTCAAATTTATTGGTATGAAGATGTTACTATTCTTCAATTCAAAAGTAATGCAGAGGAAGTGGCGGTGCGAGGGCTGCAGCACAGCTAGCAGAGCCACGGTCCGGACCGCAGCGCGTGCCCGAAGCTCTCCGCCTTCCCCTGCCCATCAGCCCGAGGCAGCCCGAGCCCAGCCCCTGGCCCCAGCAGCAGCCCCGAGAGCACCCCAGTAGCAGCGCCATGGCCGGGTGGAACGCCTACAAAGACAAGCTCATGGCGGAAGGGACCTGTCAGGACATGGCAATCGTGGGCTATAAGAACTTGCCCTCCATCTGGGCAGCCGTTCCTGGAAAAAACTTCGTCAACATCACACCAGCTGAGGTTGGTGCCCTGGTTGGCAAAGACCGGTCAAGTTTTTACGTGAATGGGCTAACGCTTGGGGGCCAGAAATGGTCTGTGATCCAGGACTCACTGCTGCAGGACGGGAAATTTACCATGGATCTTTGTACCAAGAGCACCTGCGGAGCCGCCACCTTCAATATCATTGTTACCCTGAATGCCAAGACGCTAGCCCTGCTGATGGGCAAAGAAGGTGTACAGGATGGTATGATCAACAAGAAATGTTATGAAATGGCCTCCCACCTGCGGCGTTCCCAGTACTGACCTCGTCTGTCACTCCCCACTGCTTTTCACCCCTCTCCTTCCCACACACACATACACCATTTTTATTTTTTGGGCCATTACCCCACACCCCTTATTGCTGCCAAAACCACATGGGCTGGGGACCTGGGCAGGAAGGACAGACACGCTTCCCCCAACACATGCCCCTCCTGTGTGTGGTTTGAAAACTTCTGTTTTGGGCTTTTTTTTTTCCCAATAAAAAGGGTTATACTAAAAAAATAAAAATAAAAAACCAATTGTACCCATATATGTCTCTTTTATTTTAACATCTTTATTGGAATATAATTACTTTACAATGGTGTGTTAGTTTCTGCTTTATAACAAAGTGAATCACCTATACATACACATATATCACCATATCAACACCCTCTTGCATCTCACTCCCACCCTCCCTATCCCACCCCTCTAGGTGGTCACAAAGCACAGAACTGATGTCCCTGTGCTATGCGGCTGCTTCCCACTAGCTATCTATTTTACATTTGGTAGTGTATATATGTCCATGCCACTCTCTCAATTCGTCCCAGCTTACCCTTCCCCCTCCTCGTGTGCGCAAGTCCACTCTCTAAGTCTGCATCTTTATTCCTGTGCTACCCCTAGGTTTTTCAGAACCACTGTTTTTTTGTTTTTGTTTTTTTAGATTCCATATATATGTGTTAGCATACGGTATTTGTTTTTCTCTTCCTGACTTACTTCACTCTGTATGACAGACTCTTGGTCCATCCACTTCAATACAAATAACTCAATTTCGTTTCTTTTTTATGGCTGAGTAATATTCCATTGTATCTATGTTCCATATCTTCTTTATCCATTCATCTGTCGATGGGCACTTAGGTTGCTTCAATGTCCTGGCTATTGTAAATACAGCTGCAATGAACATTGTGGTACATGACTCTTTTTGAATTATGGTTTTCTCTGGGTATATGCCCAGTAGTGGGATTGCAGGATCATATGGTAATTTTATTTTTAGGTTTTTAAGAACTTCCATACTGTTCTCCACAGTGGCTGTATCAAATACATTCCCACCAACAGTGTATGAGGGTTCCCTTTTCTCCACACCCTCTCCAGGATTTATTGTTTCTAGATTTTTTGATGATGGCCATTCTGACTGGTGTGAGGTGATACCTCACTGTAGTTTTGATTTGCATTTCTCTAATGATTAGTGATGTTGAGCATCCTTGCATGTGTTTGATGGCAATTTGTATATATTCTTTGGAGAAATGTCTGTTTAGGTCTTCTGCCCATTTTTGGATTGGGTTACTTGTTTTTTTGATATTGAGCTGCATGAGCTGCTTGTAAATTTTGAAGATTTATCCTTTGTCAGTTGCTTCATTTGCAAATATTTTCTCCCATTCTGAGGGTTGTCTTTTTGTCTTGTTTATGTTTTCCTTTGCTGTGCAAAAACTTTTAAATTTCATTAGGTCCCATTTGTTTATTTTTGTTTTTATTTCCATTTCTCTAGGAGGTGGGTCAAAAAGGATCTTGCTGTGATTTACGTCATAGAGTATTCGGCCTATGTTTTCATCTAAGAGTTCTATAGTGTCTGGCCTTACATTTAGGCCTTTAATCCATTTTGAGTTTGTTTTTGTGTATGGTGTTAGGGAGTGTTCAAATTTCATTCTTTTACATGTAGCTGTCCAGTTTTCCCAGCACCACATATTGAAGAAGCTGTCTCTTCTCCATTTTATGTTCTTGCCTCCTTTGTTGTAAATTAGGTGACGATATGTGCGTGGGTTTATCTCTGGGCTTTCTATCCTGTTCCATTGATCTATATTTCTGTTTTGGTACTGGTACCATGCTGTCTTGATTACTGTAACTTTGCAGTATAGTCTGAAGTCAGAGAGTCTGATTCCTCCAGCTCCATTTTTCTTTCTCAAGATTGCTTTGGCGATTCAGGGTCTTTGGTGTTTCTGTACAAATTGTGAAATTCTTTGTTCTAGTTCTGTGAAAAATGCCACTGGTAGTTTGATAGAGATTGTATTGAATCTGTAGATTGCTTTCAGTAGTAGTAGAGTCATTTTCACATTGTTGATTCTTCCAATCCAAGAACATGGTATATATCTCTCCATCTGTTTGTATCATCTTTGATTTTTTCATCAGTGTCTTATACTTTTCTGCATACAGGTCTTTTGTCTCTTTACATAGGTTTATTCTTAGGTACTGTATTCCTTTTGTTCCAATGGTAAATGGGAGTGTTTCCTTAATTCCTCTTTCAGATTTTGCATCATTAGTGTATAGGAATGCAAGAGATTTCTGTGCATTAATTTTGTATCCTACTACTTTACCGAATTCATTGATTAGCTCTAATAGTTTTCTGGTAGCATCTTTAGGATTCTCTATGTATAGTATCATTTCATCTGCAAACAGTGACAGTTGTACTTCTTCTTTTCTGATTTGGATTCCTTTCATTTATTTTTCTTCTCTGATTGCTGTGGCTAAACCTTCCAAAACTATGTTGGATAATAGTGGTGAGAGTGGACAACCTTGTCTTGTTCTTGATCTTAGCGGAAATGGTTTCAGTTTTTTACCATTGAGAATGATGTTGGTTGTGGGTTTGTCATATATGGCCTTTAATATGTTGATGTAAGTTCCCTCTATGCCTACTTTCTGGAGGGTTTTTATCATAAATGGATGTTGAATTTTGTCAAAAGCTTTCTCTGCATCTATTGAGATGATCATAAGGTTCTTATCCTTCAGTTTGTTAATATGGTGTATCACATTGATTGATTTGCATATATTGAAGAATCCTTGCATTCCTGGAATAAACCCCACTTGATCTTGGTGTATGATCCTTTTAATGTGCTGTTGGATTCTGTTTGCTAGTATTTTGTTGAGGATTTTTGCATCTATGTTCATCAGTTAATTTGGCCTGCAGTTTTCTTTCTTTGTGACATCTTTGTCTGGTTTTGGTTTCAGGGTGATAGTGGCCATTACAATGAGATTGGGAGAGTTCCTCCTTCTGCTGTATTTTGGAAGAGTTTGAGAAGGATAGATGTTAGCTCTTCTCTAAATGTTTGATCGAATTCACCTGTGAAGCCATCTGGTCCTGGGCTTTTGTTTGTTGGAAGATTTTTAATCACAGTTTCAATTTCAGTTTTTATGATTGGTCTGTTTATATTTTCTATTTCTTCTGGGTTCAGTATCAGAAGTTTCTGCTTTTCTAAGAATGTGTCCATTTCTTCCAGGTTGTCCATTTTATTGGCATATAGTTGTCTGTAGTAATCTCTCATGGTCCTTTGTATTTCTGCAGTGTCAGTTGTTACTTCTCCATTTTCATTTCTAATTCTGATTAATTGACTCTTCTCCCTTTTTTTCTTGATGAGTCTGGTTAATGGTTTATCAATTTTGTTTATCTTCTCAAGGAACCAGATTTTAGTTTTATTAATCTTTGCTATCATTTCCATCATTTATTTTTACTTTACTTCTGATCTGATCTTTATGATTTCTTTCCTTCTGCTAGCTTTGGGCTTTTTTCTTTCTTCTTCTTCTAATTACTCTAGGTGTACAGTTAGGTAGTTTATTTGAGATGTTTCTTGTTTCTTGAGGTAGGATTGTATTGCCATAAACTTCCCTCTTAGAACTGATTTTGCTGCATCCCATAGGATTTGGGTTATCATGTTTTCATTGCCATTTGTTTCCAGGTATTTTTTGAGTTCCTCTTTGATTTCTTCAGTCATCTCTTGGTTATTTAGTAGTGTAATTTTTAGACTCCATCTGTTTGTATTTTTTACAAATTTTTTCCTGTAATTGATATTTAGTCTCATAACGTTGTGGTCGGAAAAGATACCTGATACAATTTCAATTCTCTTAAATTTGCCAAGACTTGATTATTGACCTAAGATATGATCTATCCTGGAGAATGTTCCATGAGCACTTGAGAAGAATGTGTATTCTGATATTTTTGAATAGAATGTCCTATAAATATCAATTAAGTTCATCTTGTTTAATGTATCATTTAAAGCTTGTGTTTCCTTATTTATTTTCATTTTGGATGATCTGTCCATTGGTGAAAGTGGGGTGTTAAAGTTCCCTACTATGATTGTGTTACTGTTGATTTCCCCTTTTATGGCTGTTAGCATTTGCCTTATGTATTGAGGTGCTCCTAAGTTGGGTGCATAAATATTTACCATTGTTATATCTTCTTTGATTGATCCCTTGATCATTATGTAGTGTCCTTCGTTGTCTCTTGCAATAGTCTTTATTTTAAAGTCTATTTTGTCTGATATGAGAATTGCTACTCCAGCTTTCTTTTGTTTTCCATTTGCATGGAATAACTTTTTCCATCCTCTCACTTTCAGTCTGTATGTGTCCCTCGGTCAGAAGTGAGTCTCTTGTAGAAGGCATATATATGGGTCTTGTTTTTGTATCCATTCAGCCATTTTATGTCTTTTGGTTGCAGTGTTTACTCCATTTACATTTAAGGTAGTTATCAATATGTATGTTCCTATTACCATTTTCTTAATAGTTTTGGGTTTGTTATTGTAGGCCTTTTCCTTATCTTGTGTTTTCTGCCTAGAGAAGTTCCTTTAGCATGTTTTGTAAAGCTGGTTTGGTCATGCTGAATTCTCTTAGCTTGTGCTTGCCTGTAAATTTCTTAATTCCTCTGTCGAATCTGAATGAGATCCTTTCTGGCTAGAATAATCTTGGTTGTAGGTTTTTCCCTCTCATCACTTTAAATATGTCCTGCCACACCCTTCTGGCTTGCAGAGTTTCTGCTGAAAGATCAGCTGTTAACCTAATGGGGATTCCCTTGTATATTATTTGTTGTTTTTCCCTTGCTGCTTTAAATATTTCTTCTTTGTATTTAATTTTTGATAGTTTGATTGATATGTGTCTTAGTGTGTTTCTGCTTGGATTTATCTTGTATCGGGCTCTCTGTGCTTCCTGGACTTGATTGAATATTTCCTTTCCCATATTAGGGAAGTTTTCAACTATAATCTCTTCAATTATTTTCTCAGTCCCTATCATTTTCTCTTCTTCTTCTGGGATCCCTATAATTCAAATGTTGGTGCATGTAATGTTGTCTCAGAGGTTACTGAGACTGTCCTCAGTTCTCTTCTTTCTTTTTTCTTTATTCTGCTCTGAAGTAGTTATTTCCACTATTTTGTCTTCCAGGTCACTTATTCATTCTTCTGCCTGTTATTCTGCTATTGATTCCTTCTGGAGAATTTTTAATTTATTGTGTTGTTCATCATTGTTTGTTGCTCTTTAGCTCTTCTAGGTCCTTGTTAAACATTTCTTGTATTTTCTCCATTCTATTTCCACGATTTTGTATCATCTTTACTATCATTACTGTGAATTCTTTTTCAGGTAGACTGCTTATTTCCTCTTCATTTGTTTGATCTGGTGGGTTTTTACCTTGCTCCTTCATCTGCTGTGTGTTTCTCTGTCTTCTCATTTTGCTTAACTTACTGTGTTTGGGATCTTTTTGCAGGCTGCAAGTTTGTAGTTCCTGTTGTTTTTGGTGTCTTCCCCCAGTGGCTGAGGTTGGTTATAGACTGCCTATTTCCTCTTCATTTGTTTGATCTGGTGGGTTTTTACCTTGCTCCTTCATCTGCTGTGTGTTTCTCTGTCTTCTCATTTTGCTTAACTTACTGTGTTTGGGATCTTTTTGCAGGCTGCAAGTTTGTAGTTCCTGTTGTTTTTGGTGTCTTCCCCCAGTGGCTGAGGTTGGTTCAATGTGTTGTGTAGGTCTTCTGGTGGAGGGAACTGGTGCCTGTGTGTTCTGGTGGATGAGGCTGGATCTTGTCTTTCTGGTTGGCAGGACCACATCCAGTTGTGTGTTTTGGTGTGTCTGTGACTTTATTATGATTTTCGGCAACCTCTCTGCTAATGGGTGGGTTTGTGTTCCTGTCTTTCTAGTTGTTTGGCATAGGGTGTCCAGCATTGTAGCTTGCTGCTTGTTGAGTGGAACTGGGTCTTCACGTTGAGTTGGAGATCTCTGGGAGAGTTTTCACCATTTGATATTATGTGGAGCTGGGATGTCTCTGATGGTCCAATGTCCTGAACTTGGTTCTCCCACCTCAGAGGCACAGGCCAGACACCCGGCCGGAACACCGAGACCCTGTCAGCCACACGGCTACAATTAGGGTTGAAGCACCTCCCTTATAGGGCTTCTGGGCAGATGCAATGAAGTCATCTTTGTCATCTTCCCAGATCAGGTATGATAGCTGGTGTCTGTAAGTCTCATGAGGCCAATCTCAGGTGATAGTTTCTATTCCAGTAGTGCTGAGACTGCTAAGTTTTCACTGCAAACTTTATGCTGTTGTACCTCCTATCCCTGTTCCCCAGCCATACACACACAGAGGAACCATCCTGCTCTCTACAGCACAGCTACTCACACTGCTCTTGTATATGTCTTACTTTTGTATTCGAAGTTGCACCTTCTCTTTCCCTTTCCTTGATGACATTCATTAAAAGCATATCTCTATTACTCATGTTTTTCAATGAAACCGCTTTTAATTGCTACACAAGCATGCGTGCACCCAGACTTAGATTGGTCTTAGATTATACATGATTGGTCTTAGATTATACATGATTGATTTTTTTTATGACTGATCCCTATTTTTGAAGTTATCTACAATGCTATATCTTTAACCTGTATTCCAAATAAGCTATAAAAATAAATTCTTCCTTTCCTTTGACTCCGACATTTATCAATATCTTTCTAGATTCTATGTAATTTAATTTCCAATATTTACATCTATGTTTTTTCTTGATGATGCGGATTAAATGTCAAATATTCTGAGGAATAATAGTAGCAATAATTTGCAATCCAGTACTTCATCTATGTTTTTCTCTTCTGACTATGGAGGGGATTTTTCTGTGTTACTCTTTAGATATTACCAGACTACCACAGAGTGTTATTTTTCACTATGCTCCCATAGTTTCCTTTCCTGACTAGATTAAATATAGCAGTCTTTTTGAAGGAATATGATGCAGTTTAGAATTAAGAATGAGCATAATGCTTAAGACCAAAAAATATTTTAAAGCAATATTAAATGACACAGCAAGGCCTAAAAGTCCTTGATTTTTATATCAGTCAGGTAATTTAAGTTTTATGTAAGAGAATATTAACTTAAATTCAATCAAAAAGTAAAAAGGGTTTTTGTAGTTATTGGCTTAACTGCAAATAATTAAGGTTGGACATATTGCAAGAGATGCAGAATCAAGACTAAATTAACATTTCTGTGATCCTCTTGGAATTTCATCACTCATTGTGCTGGCTTCATCATCTGAGTGACTGAAGCAATTTCATGTACCATATTTATACATCAAACTTTTAAGGGGAAGATTATTTGTGGTCCAGACTTACCACATAATGTTCTGATATCTTCCCTGATTTTTACTCTTGTATCAAAATTTGCAAACTGAATAATACATCTCATCCCATTGACTGGTTTAGGAGGGTGTATACTGAACAAATCACCTAGACAAGATATGATTATGTTGAATAGTTCAGTGGTTTTCAATACTGGTTTTTATATTAGAAACATGTGTGAACAAAATATATTGATGCTAGGAATCATGTCTTAGGTCTACTCAATCAATCTCCAAACATGAATATTTTCAAAAAATCTTTTCAAATACTCTGTTGTATAGCATAGACTGATAGCCACTTAAGTTTAGATTTAGTCCTTTAGAGATCACACTTATAACTTTGGATCAGATTTAATCTCATCCCACTGGTCACTAAAGTTTGGCTAGTGAGAAAGTAGAGCTTTCTCTACTTTTCTCAGTAGTAGGAGAGAAAATTACTGAGGAGGGAAAAATCAACTTGTAAATATCTTAGTTCAAGTAGGGCAACATAATTTATTCTTTTTTGTCACTATTCCATCTTCAGTAGTGTATAGTGTATAGTTGATTTAGTTTTGGAATCTTTGCAGAGCCAATCCAAGATGCAATATTGAGATACTTTCCATAATTACATTAAGTTAAAGCATCACAGAATTGGTTGATTTGTTTGAATGTAAATTTGAGAAATTATAGTAAAAAAGAACTAATTGTTTACAATCATTTTTCCCCCAATAAGATTTTATTTTGACAATAATAAATTATGCTACATTCATGGTGTAACCGAAAGTGGGGTCTGGCTGCTTGCACCTCAAAAGCCAATAAAGAGGGAAGGTTGGTGGAAAGGAGAGTTTGCTTTATCTTGGATGCCAGCAACCTGGGGAGCAGGGTGAGGGTGACTGTCCAAAGGCTGACTCCTTGCCACTGACAGTCAGTGGGCAAGAGCTTTTATACATGGAGGGAGGGGGCTACATGTAAAAACCACACAGTCAGCTCTAACAGTCATCTTGAAATTGGTCATGTGGTGGTCTGACCAGCATCACCTTGATTGTTTTAAGTACAGTTAATCTTCAGTTCCAGGGTCAGTTTGTTCGCATTTCCTTGAGGCCAATTCTCATAACTTTAGCAGCTTATGTCATGGCTACAGTCTGGTCGTCATATAGTTAACTTCTTCCACCTGGTGGGTGTCTCAGTATCTACAAGACAGCTCACAAGATATGGCTCAGAATATTATCTATAGCCCTTGTGGAGTAATTAAACGTCCTTGACTTTGCTTAATGACTAAACTATTATTATTTAGTCCTG
>NW_020171794.1:207852-250785 GCF_003031525.2 Neophocaena asiaeorientalis asiaeorientalis
GTCTCAGTATCTACAAGACAGCTCACAAGATGTGGCTCAGAATATTATCTATAGCCCTTGTGGAGTAATTAAACGTCCTTGACTTTGCTTAATGACTAAACTATTATTATTTAGTCCTGCTGGACTGCTTTCCTTTGTTTCTGCATTTCCTCACTTCTCTGATTAAACTTATTCTTTGGCTGAAGTTTTTTCACAGACAAAAGGCAGGCAGAGGACATTAGGGGGAAGGTACAGAGGGTCCTGCTCCTTTTCAATGGGATAGAAATCCAATGGAAATTTATATTCATTTAAAATTATATGTTCTTGAATTATTAAAGTGTTCATTTGTTCCCTTAATATTGACATTTAAAATTTTTTCTCTTAATTTAAAAATATGAGTAAAAGAGAATTTATGCATTATGTTGTTAGCTTAAGAAAAAATGCTACATCAGTATAAACAGTTTGATAAGCACACTAAATCTCCTATCACATCAAAAAGTATGTTTTGCTTTGTGTGCTCTGCTTTGTGTGCTATTTTCTATGGACTTTTGCTGGTGATACTGTTGTAAAATTCTCCAAGATCTAAAAAAGGCCTTGAATTTCTTTTGCTTCTGTTGCAAATCTATTAATAGGATGGGCAGAGAATTGTAATGCTTCATTGCTTTCAGCTGATGGAAGGAAATGAAAAGACCTCTTACTTTCAAAGCGGCATTGAAGCAAAATTACCTCAGATGTCCAGATATGGAATAAAGTAAAAATAGGGTTTACTCTTTTTCTCAAGGCCTGAGAAGGATGCACATCTCTTTACAAAATGCAAGTATTTCAGAAATTTAAAATTTTGAAGCAATTTCATTTGCTTCAAATAAAGTAAGAATGGTATGACTGTGTACTTAGTGTCTATAATCAACCATGAACTACATTTTGTATATAAACATGAGCTTGCTACATTGTTGCCCAGTAAAGTCCACTACAGGAAAAATTCTAAATTACATAGGCTACAAAATTTCCTACAGTCTCTCATATTATATAATAGCATTCAAAAACATTTATTTAGATTTAAAATGTCCAGCAACAATTTTCTCTTCAATAAATATAATTCTATAAGTACCAACTTACACATTATAGAGGATTTGGATATAAAAATAATTTGAAGAGCCACATGTCAAAATGCAAAGTCTGTCTCCAAAAGGTAGTTTTAAACCAATATTTATGTGAAAATATAATAAACAGAGAAAATTAATTTACTCTTTATACAGAACACTCTGTGTATGTAGTTAACTTAATCTGTTTTATAAACATGGAATTTTTGTGTCGTCTTACTTTTTAATCTTTGACCAGCATATATTAGGTTCAGAACAGAGAACTGCATCTGCTTGTAAAATAGTAACATGAGAAATTTAAGTTAGCCATAAAGAGAAAAATATCTGTGAAAATAAAGTCACACTGGAATAAATGGTGATAAAATTACTTCAATTGTGTCCCCACCATAGTGAGACACTGGTTATTTTTCAAAATGAAGGTAAACACGTACAAAAAAAAAAGGCACATGTACTCACTAGCAGAATATACTTGATTCTGCATATTAAGAAATATATTTAAAAATGATATAATTTGAAACTTCATAAGATACCAAATAATTCCTTTTTGTACATAATCTCTATGGCATTTTGTGGAAATACAATGACTGATAAATGAGGACTATACTGTGAAATGGACTCACACGAATCACAGATCTCACTGGACTGTGGAATATGCTAGTGTATTGCTTTCCTACTGCTGCTGCAAAAAATTACCACAAACACTGGGTCTTAAGACAAAACAAATGGACTGTCTTATAGTCTAGTAGTCAGAAGTCTGAAAGAGGTTTAACAGGGATAAAACCAAGCTGTCAGCAGAGCTGTGCTCCTTTTGGAGGCTCCAGAGGAGAATCTGTTCTGTGCCTTGCCTGGCTCTAGCAGCTGCTTGCATTCCTCAGATTGTGTCTGCATCATTCCGGCCTCTGTCTCCATCATGACATATTTTTCTACACTTCTGACCTTTGCCTCTTTCTTATAAGAACCCTTGCGATTACCTTGAACAAACCTGGATATTCCAGAATAATGTTGATAAGGATGGGTAGAAACAGGAACTCTCATTTGTTGCTGGTGGGAATGCAAGATGGTACAGTTAACTTGAAGACAGGTTGGCAGTTTCTTACAAAACTAAACACACTCTTACTATACAATCCAGCCATCACAATTTTTGGTATTTATTCAAATGAGCTGAAAACTTATGTCCACACAAAAACCTGTACAAGGATGTTTATAGTGGCTTTATCCATAATTGCCAAAACTTGGAAGCAAATATGTCTTTCAGTAGGTGAATGGATGAATTAACTGTGGTACATCCAGACAATGGAATATTATTTGGCACTAAAAAATATATGCTATCATGCCATTAAAAGACATGGGAAACCTTGAATGCATAATTCTAAGTCAGAGAAGTTAATCTGGAAAGAATATTTTCTGTGTTATTTCAACTATATAACGTTCTGGAAAAGACAAAACTATGGAGACAGAAAAAGTTTAGTGATGGCCAGGGGCTGTGGGGAAAGAAAAAATAAATAATTTGTGCACAAAGATTTTTTAGGAAAGTGAAGCTATTCTGTATGATGCCACAATGATGAATACATATCATTATACATTTGTCAAAACCCATAGCATTTACAAACTCAAAATAAACTGTAATGTAAACTAAGGGCATTGAGTGATATTTATTTGTCAATGTAGGTTCATCAATTGTAATAAATTTACCACTCTGGTGTGGGGTGTTGAGAGTGGGGAGACTTTGCATGTGTGTGGTGGCAGGGGGCTTATGGGAAGTCTCTATACTTACTGCTGAACTTTGCTGTGAACCTAAAACTGCCTTAAAATGACATCTATTTAAGCAAGCAAACAAGTCATTTTTTTTTTTTTTTACTATATCTCAGTAAATGGCCATATATAGAAATAGGGAGAAAAACACCCAGAAAATCCATGTGAGACTCTGAAACTCTTGATGCCATTTCCTAAACGTCCTATTTTGCACACTGAGCTGCATGATAAATGAGCCCATGTATAAGTTGATATCAATCTGTCCCTACTGACTTTCCTTTCCACCCAGCCAGAGCAAAAGACCTAGTGATTGTGGCAGTGTAAATCCAAAAATTTAACTTATTGTATACAATGACTATAATTACAGTTCTTCATAATGCAACCAGGCTACAATCCCTGGAACTTCCAGAGCAGACAGATACAAGTTAACTTCTTTGTACCTAACACAAATTATTTCCTGCAGATCTCAGCATTTGCTGTGAAATTCCAATTAAATCTCCTACTCAGATTTGCCCTTAGGAGGAAGTACTTAGAAAATAGATGGTTACAAACTAAATTTGCATAAATCTTTAAAATTATACCATTATCATTAAAAGGAAGCAGTTCAATAGCTGAGGAAACTGGACGTGTGGTATATCCAGTTCTGTTTTAGATAACCTGCTCCATGTTCTCAAATTCCAAACATGTTTTAGACTCACCAACTGCTGGTAAAAATTCAAACATTCTGTAATTTGGTTCTTTAAATTCATCTGCTTGGGCATAAGTTTTCAATGACATGTAAACTTGTCCCACAGATTTACTAAAAATTCATTTTATTTCTTCTAAATTATCTTGAAGGTGTTTCCTGCTCTAGGAAAGTGGATTCCCTTTCAGTTCAATACCTATTGCTCGATTATAAAACATTGTTAAAAACAGAACAAACCAGAAACTAAAACAAACCAATGAAATTATGGTCAGGGCAGTGAGTATCACATAATAAAACAAATGCTGTAAGTCAAGCCCATTTCTCAGAAGAAATGAGGTATAATGTATCCCGGAAGGAATTTGAAATGGATGATATACAAATAAGGTACATAATAACTCAAAAGAAATGGAGGGAGAAACTTTGGAAAGCAATTGTATTTTGCTTTATTTTATCAATATTTTCCATAAAAATTTGAAATGTAAAGAAAAAAGAACAAAATCAAACCTCTTAAGAGAAATTAAAGGTTTTTTAAAGGAAAATCATAACACAAATATTAAGCTCTCATTGGAATTGGTAAATATCAGCATTATGATTTCAATTTCTATACAGACTATACTACAGATGTTTACAATGAATTGATCATGAAAAGCAACTATCAATTTTTCCTATATTTACAATGAAATTTTAAATTATTTTGTCTTCCTGTATAATCTCTATAAGCAGAGATTTTCTAAAGTCCCAGTGTAAGATAAATATATGAAAATAGCAAAGGCAAAAATTAATGACATTAAATGTTCTTTACATTTACAATTCTAAAGGATATCTTCTTCCCTTAAAATAGGCAGATTGACTAGTAATTTGAGCAAAAGAAAAGAAGCATATTGTGTTGAATGAAGAAATGATGGACTTTTCAGTGAGTTGTTATATATCTATATTAAATTTGAAATATTAAATTTAGAGAGCAAAAAGGAAAATATGAGAAAATATGGGTGAACATATGTTAATAAGAGAATGTTTTAAAAATGCCTGTGTATTTAATTGAAGATTTATAAATGAATATATGTCATAGCTTTTGCATTACAAACACCATCAAAATATCAACATGGAAAAATAATTCTAAACCAGTTATGAATAGAAGTTTAATAACATTACTATAAAAATTTCCTTTCAGATTAATTATGAAGATTAACGTGAACAAAATATAAAACATATAATTCATGTAATAAGAAATAATTTATTAACACATGAAACTTATTTCCTTTGTAAATAATCATAGAAATAAAAATTAAAACAATGAATATATTTCTATCATTTGACAAAGATGAAAGAATACTAACCAACACTCATGAAAAATCAGTAAAATTTTAATTGCACACATTGCTGAATCCATGGACCTAATGCTTTATATATCCACTTTAAACTGATGAGTAGACCTTATTAGATGAACCAATATTGTAAAATAAGCTATTAATTATACCCTGGTTGTTACTTGTTATTATTTATTCTTTATTCTAGAAATTATATATACCTTATTTTATTATTTTACTGTCTTTTTTTTAAACAACTTTATTTGAGTATAATTGCTTTACATTGTTGTGTTAGCTGCTGCTGTATAACAGAGTGAATCAGCTATATGTATACACGTATCCCCATATCCCATCCCTCTTGCGTCTTCCTCCCACCCTCATTATCCTGGCCCTCAAGGTGGTCACAGAGCACCGAGCTGATTTCCCTGTTCTATGCGGCTGCTTCCCACTAGCTATCTATTTTACAGCTGGTAGTGTATATATGTCAGTGCCACACTTTCACTTCCTCTCATCTTACCCTTCCCACTCCCCATGGCCGGCCTCAGGTGCATTCTCTACATCTGTGCCTTAACTCCTGTCCTGCTCCTAGGCTCTTCAGAACCATTTTTTTTTTTTTTTTTTAGATTCCATATGTATGTGTTAGCATACGGTATTTATTTTCCTCTTTCTGACTTACTTCACTCCGTATGACAGACCCTAGGTCCATTCACCACACTACAAACAACTCAATTTTGTTTCTTTTTAAGGTTGAGTAATATTCCATTGTATATATGTGCCACACCTTCTTTATCCATTCATCTGTTGATGGACAATTAGGATGTTTCCATGTTCTGGCTATTGTAAATAGTGCTGCAATAAATATTGTGGTACATGACTATTTTTGAATTATGGTTTTCTCAGGGTATAGGCCCAGTATTGGGATTGCTGGGTCATATGGTAGTTCTGTTTTTAGTTTTTAAGGAGCCTCCATACTGTTCTCCATAGTAGCAGTATCAATTTACATTCCCATCAACAGTGCAAGAGGGTTCCCTTTTCTCTACTCCATCTCCAGCATTTATTGTTTGTAGATTTTTTGATAATGACCATTCTGACTGCTATAAGGTGATACCTCACTGTAGTTTTGATTTGCATTTCTCTAATGATTAGTGATGTTGAGTAACCTTTCATGTGTTTGTTGGCAATCTGTATATCTTCTTTGTAGAAATGTCTGTTTAGGTCTTCTGCCCATTTTTGCATTGGGCTGCTTGTTTTTTGATATTGAGTTGCATGAGCTATTGGTATATTTTGGAGATTAATCCTTTGTCACTTGTCTGTTTGCAAATATATTCTCCCATTCTGAGGGCTGTATTTTCATCTTATTTATGATTTCCTTTCCTGTGCAAAAGCTTTTAAGTTTCATGAAGTCCCATTTGTTTATTTTTTTTTTTATTTCCATTTCTCTAGGAGGTGGGTCAAAAAGGATCTTGCTGTGATTTATGTGATAGAAGCCCCCTTTTATTCCCTTTTTTTCTCTGATTTCTGTGGCTAAAACTTCCAAAACTATGTTGAATAAAGTGGCAAGAGTGGGCAACCTTGTCTTGTTTCTGATCTTAGTGGAAATGGTTACAATTTTGCCACGATAGAGAACGATGTTGGCTGTGGGTGTGTCATGTATGGCCTTTATTATGTTGAGGTAAGTTCCCTCTATGCTTAATTTCTAGAGCATTTTTTTTTTTCAAAAATTGGTGTTGAAATTTGTGGAAAGCTTTTCCTGCATCTATTGAGATTCTCGTATGGTTTTTATCCTTCAGTTTTTTAATATGTGTATCACATTGATTGATTTGCATGTATTGAAGAAGAGAACGATGTTGGCTGTGGGTGTGTCATGTATGGCCTTTATTATGTTGAGGTAAGTTCCCTCTATGCCTAATTTCTAGATCGTTTTTTTTTTTTTTCAAAAATTGGTGTTGAAATTTGTGGAAAGCTTTTCCTGCATCTATTGAGATTCTCGTATGGTTTTTATCCTTCAGTTTTTTAATATGTGTATCACATTGATTGATTTGCATGTATTGAAGAATCCTTGCATTCCTGTGAAAAACCGCACTTGATTATGGTGTATGATACTTTTAATGTACTGCTGGATTCTGTTTGCTAGTATTTTGTGGAGGAATTTCGCATGTATGTTCATCTGTGATATTGGCCTGTAGTTTTCTTTTTTTGTGACATATTCTTCTGGTTTTGGTGTCAGGGTGATGGTGGCTTCGTGGAATGCGTTTAGGAGTGTTCCTCCTTCTGCTATATTTTGGAAGAGTTTGAGAAAGATAGGTGTTAGCTCTTCTCTAAATGTTTGATAGAATTCACCTGTGAAGCCATCTGGTCCTGAGTTTTGTCTGTTGGAAGATTTTTAATCACAGTTTCAATTTCAGTGCTTGTGTTTGACCTGCTCATATTTGTTATTTCTTCCTGGTTCAGTCTCAAAAGTTTTTGCTTTTTTAAGAATGTGTCCATTTCTTCCAGTTTGTCCATTTTATTGGCAATAGTTGCTTGTAGTAATCTCTTATGATCCTTTGTATTTCTGCAGTGTCAGTTGTTATTTCTCAGTTTTCGTTTCTAATTCTGTTGATTTAAGTCTTCTCCCTTTTTTTCTTAATGAATCTGGCTAATGGTTTACCAATTTTGTTTATCTTCTTAAAGAACCAGCTTTTAGTTTTATTGATATTTGCTATTGCTTCCATCATTTTTTTCCATTTATTTCTGATCTTTATGATTTCTTTCCTTCTGTTAACTTTGGGGAGTTTTTGTTCTTCTTTCTCTAATTGCTTTATATGTAAGGTTAGGTTTTTTTATTTGAGATTTTCTTGTTTCTTAAGGTAGGACTGTATTGCTATAAACTTCCCTCTTAGAACTGCTTTTGCTGCCTCCCATAGGTTTTGGGCTGTTGTGTTTTAATTGTCATTTATTTCTAGGTATTTTTTGATTTCCTCTTTGATTTTTTCCAGTGATCTCTTAGTTATTTAGCAGTGTGCTGTTTAGCTTCCATGTGTTTGTAATTTTTACAGTTTTTTTCCTGTAATTGTTATCTAATTCCGTAGTGTTGTGGTTGGAAAAGATACCTGATAGGATTTCAATATTCTTAAATTTACCAAGGCTTGATTTGTGACCCAAGATATGATCTATCCTGGAGAATTTTCCATGAGCACTTGGGAAGAATGTGTATTCTGATATTTTTGAATGGAATGTCCTATAAATATCAATCAAGTCCTATAAATATCAATTAAGTATTAATGGGTTAATGTATCATTTAAAGCTTGTGTTTCCTTATTTATCTTCATTTTGGTTGATCTGTCTATTGATGAAAGTGGGGTGTTAAAGTCCTTTACAATGATTGTG
Organism: Neophocaena asiaeorientalis asiaeorientalis; assembly: GCF_003031525.2. Lineage (NCBI taxonomy): Eukaryota > Metazoa > Chordata > Mammalia > Artiodactyla > Phocoenidae > Neophocaena > Neophocaena asiaeorientalis. The sequence continues at coordinate 216,045 of NW_020171794.1, forward strand.
ATACTGTTGATTTTCCCTGTTATGGCTGTTAGCATTTGCCTTATGTATTGAAGTGCGCCTATGTTGGGTACATCAATATTTACAATTGTTACCTCTTCTTCTTGGATTGATCCCTTGATTATTATGTAGTGTCCCTCTTTGCCTCTTCTGATAGTCTTCCTTTTAAAATATATTTTGTCTGATATGAGAATTGCTACTCCAGCTTTCTTTTGATTTCCATTTCCATAGAATATCTTTTTCCATCCCCTCACTTTCAGTTTGTATGTGTCCCTAGGTCTGAAGTGGGTCTCTTGTAGACTGCATATATATGGTTCTTGTTTTTGTATCCATTCAGCCAGTCTATGTCTTTTGGTTGGAGCAATTAATCCATTTACATTTAAGGTAATTATTGATATGTATGTTCCTATTATCATTTTCTTAATTGTTTTGGGATTGCTTTTGTAGGTCTTTTCCCTCTCTTGTGTTTCCTGCCTAGAAAAGTTCCTTTAGCATTTGTTGTAAAGCTGGTTTGGTGGTGCTGAATCCTCTTAGCTGTTGCTTGTCTGTAAAGGTTTTAATTTCTCTGTCAAATCTGAATGAGATCCTTGCTGGGTAGAGTAATCTTGGTTGTAGGTTTTTCCCTTTCATCACTTTAAATATGTCCTGTCACTCCCTTCTGGTGTGCAGAGTTTCTGCTGAAAAATCAGCTGTTAACCTTATGGGGATTCCCTTGTATGTTATATGTTGTTTTTCCTTTGCTGCTTTGAATATTTTTTCTTTGTATTTAATTTGTGATAGTTTGATTAATCTGTTTCTTGGCGTGTTTCTCCTTGGATTTATCCTTTATGGGATTCTCTATGCTTCCTGGACTTAACTTCCCATGTTGGGGAAGTTTTCAACTAAAATCTCTTCAATTATTTCTCAGTCTCTATCTTTTTCTCTTCTTCTTCTGGGACCCCTATAATTCAAATGTTGGTGTGTTTAATGTTGTCCCAGACTTCTCTGAGACTGTCCTCAATTCTTTTCATTCTTTTTTCCTTTATTTTTCTCTTTGCTAGTTATTTCCACTATTTTGTCTTCCAGGTCACTTATCCATTCTTCTGCCTCAGTTATTCTGCTATTGATTCCTCCTAGAGAATTTTTAATTTCATTTATTGTGTTGTTCATCATTGTTTTTTGCTCTTTAGTTCTTCTAGGTCCTTGTTAAACAAAGTTTGGTTCAGCAGGCTGTGTAGGCTTCCTGGTGGAGGGGACTGGTGCCTGTGTTCTGATGGATGAGGCCAGATCTTGTCTTCCTGGTGGGCAGTACCACGTCTGGTGGTATGTTCTGGGCTGTCTGTGCCCTTATTATGATTTTAGGTAGCCTCTCTGCTAATGGGTGGCGTTGTGTTCCTGTCTTGCTAGTCATTTGCCGTGGGGTGTCTAGCACTGGAGCTTTCTGGTCATTGATTGGAGCTGGCTCTTAGTGTTGAGGCTGAGATGTCTGGGAGATCTCTCACCGATTGACATTATGTGGGATCAGGAGGTCTCTGGTGATCCAGTGTCCTAAACTTGGTTCTCCCACCTCTGAGGCTCAGGCCTGACACCTGGCCGGAGCACCAAGACCCTGTCAAACACATGGCTCAGAAGAAAAAGGAGGAAAAAAAAGAAATATAATAAAACAAAATAATGTTATTGAATTTAAAAAAAAAATTAATGTTAAAGTAAATAAGAATAATAATAGAAAAAGAAGAGAGCAACAAAACCAATAGACAAATCCACCAGTGATAACAAGCACTAAAAACTGTAGTAAGATAAACATTTAAATCAGAAACTGGTCAGTCGCATATGGCAATCCCCAAGTCTATAGTTGCTCCCAAAGTCCACCACCTCAATTTTGGGATGATTCATTGTCTATTCAGGTATTCCACAGATGTAGGGTACATCAAGTTGATTGTGGAGATTTTTCTGCTGGTCCTGAGCCTGCATGGAGAAATTTCCCTTTCTCTTCTTTGTTCACACATCTCCTGGGGTTCAGGTTTGGATCTGGCCCTGCCTCTGCATGTAGGTCACCCTCTAACATCTGTTCTTTGCCCAGGCAGGAGGGGGCTAAAGAGTGGCATATTAGTTTGCTCTGGCTCTCTCGGGCTGCAAGGAGGGAGGGTACGTAATGTGGGGTGAGCCTGCGGTGGCAGAGGTCAGCATGACGTTGCAACAGCCTGAGGAGTGCCATGTGTTCTCCCAGGGAAGTTGGATGGCACTGGTGGGCTGCACAGTCTCCCGGGAGGGGTGGTGTGGTTTGTGACCTGTGCTTGCACACAGGATTCTTGATGGTTGCAGCAGCAGCGTTAGCAGTTCATGTGCATCTCTGGTGTCTGCACTGATAGCTGTGGCTTGCACTCATCTCTGAAGCTCATTTAGGTGGTGTTCTGAATCTCCCCTCCTCACGCATCCTGAAACAATGGTGTCTTGCCTCTCTGGCAGGTCCAGACTTTTTCCCGGACTCCCTCTCAGCTAGCTGTGGCACACAAGCTCCCTTCAGGCTGTGTTCATGTAGCCAACCCCAGTCCTCTCCCTGGGATCTGACCTCCAAAGCGCAAGCCTCAGCTCCCAGCCCCCACCTGGCCCAGCTGGTGAGCAGACAAGCCTCTCGGGCTGGTGAGTACTGGTCAGCATTTTCCTCTGTGTGGGAATCTCTCTGCTTTGCCCTCTGCACCCCTGTTACTGTGCTCTCCTCCAAGGCTCTGAAGCTTCCCTCGCACCCCGCCCACCCCCTGTCTCTTCCAGTGAAGGGTCTTCCTAGTGTGTGGAAACCTTTCCTCCTTCACAGCTCCCTCCCACTGGTGCAGGTCCCATCCCTATCCTTTTGTCTCTATTTTTTCTTTTTTCTTTTGCCCTACCCAGGTACGTGGGGAGTTTCTTGCCTTTTGGGAGGTCTGAGGTCTTCTGCCAGCGTTCAGTAGATGTTCTGTAGGAGTTGTTCCACATGTAGATGTATATTTGATGTATTTGTGGGGAGGGAGGTGACCTCCACACCTTACTCCTCTGACAGCTTGAAGGTCCTCCATGTAATCAACTCCTGTCTTTAGTCTTTTGACTTATGTTTTTCTTTTGTGTTTCATATATTTGATATATTTTATTTGTTTGTTTTTCTTTTTAATGTCTACTGATTTATTACCAGGTTAAAAATCAAAATTACAGTGAATGGAGAGCCTATACAAGAAACATTTTGGGAGAAATAGGAAATTTTCTCAGTAATTAATATGTGAAACTAGATTTCATTTTTTCTTATAGAAACAACTAAATAATATAAGACTTTATAGTAACATATTTGTTAAAATTTGAAGACAGAGGTCTTTAGCAAGTTTACTTCTGTTAATAAAGATTCTTCAAGTTCTTTTTCAGCTTTAATGATATATAGTAGGCAAATAATATTGTAAGATGTTTTAAGTGCACATGTCAATGACTTGATACATATACATTGTTATTGGATTCTTTCCATCTAGTTAATTAACACATCCATCACACTATATATATATAAAACATGTGAATGAAAACATTTAAGTTCTAGTCTCTTAGTAGACATTGATTTTTTTTTATTCCCAATAAGTAGTTATGGTTTTTATATCCCAGTTTTTATATTTGTATATCCTCATCTGTTCTAACATACCTATTTGCCCCCTTTTGTATTATTGAACTTACATCAGTATTGACACTTCTTTACTCTTTTTTCCTCATGTGTAATGTATTGTTCCTTTTATGGTTATTTATGTTCCCTATCACACACTTATCTATATCACTTGAATATGGTATAGCTGGATTTTGTTTTATATTGCAGTTTGAGAACATATATCTTTCATAAGGTCTCATTTCCTTTCATGAATCAGGTACATACAGAGAAGCTGAAATTTAGACCTAATTCTTCTTCCTCATGCCCTTTCTCCTCTGCCGCTGTCATCTTTGCAGGTTCCTAACTGCCACCCTGTCCTTCCAGTCCTCTCACTCTACTTTCTCCCTATGCTATTATAATCACTATACCACTTTCAACTTCAATGAAATGCAAACCATTCCCAAATTTTATCTCAAGACAGCCCTTTCTCAGAAACCTGTCTTCCTAAAAACCTACTTTCTTCAACATTCATATCTAAATCATGACTAAGTCTTAATTAATGTAATTCATGTATGTAATCCACATCTACATTTGCCCTGTTGCCTTGGTCATTCAACCTATAATCACCTCCCATCTATACAGCAGTAGTTTTTCCAAGTTAACTCTTGTTCTATTCAAACCTGTTTGCTTCCTGTTAAAATCAAAGTAATCTTAACAAAATGAGTATGTTATCTCGTCACACTCTCTGTTTTAAATACTTATAATTGACTCCAAATTACTATCAGGGTTAAGATAAAAATTCTTAACTTTGCCAATCATGCCTTGCTTACCTCTGTGGGCCATTCATATAATACTATTCTATACATTTCTCACAGGCCAGTCACATAAACATTTTTGTCTCTGCAACTTCCTACTTCTATTTCCTATGTGACTTTTCTCACATTCTTCTCAGTATCTCTATTAAGTTCCACTGCTTTTTAATTTTTTTTCCGGTCTAATTCTTACTCATTCTTAAGAGCCAATTCCTCAGTTTGGACTGTCAGATTTCCCATACAAAACTAGGGTAGGGCTTTATGTTACATTATCCATTAACATGTATTTCCCATTTATATCATTTATAATCCCTGCTAGATTTAAATTCCTGAGGTGTTTTACAAGGGCTCATATCTGACATATAGTAACTAGCCTTCATGTTGGAAATATTGAAAATGGTTGTCCCAGTGATGTAGGGTCCCCCACCTTTTACCCTTGCCTATTTTATATAATAAAACTTAAGTATAAGTTCTATTACAAACTTAGTTGTAGTAAATAGTGTCAGAGCTGCTGTTACTACTGACATGTGTGATTATCATAGAATGAAACCTTGGAAACTCTTCACTATTGCTTTTTGGGAGTTTTTCAGTATGGATATTTATTGATATTTGTTAATAGAAAAATTATACAGCACCATGACATATGTTATAAAAATAAGTGTCAGTGAAACAAGGGGGATGCCTTTCATAAGGAATTAACAGACAATTTAATTTGGTTACATAAGGGAGTGTGGCCTACAGTTGAATGCTACATGGAAAGGATGATTTCTAATTATTTGCCATTAAAAATGTTTTGGTAATATAATTTGCAGCAAGGTTTTCCAATCTTCAACATCACCACATATTTTCGTTCACACATTTTGAAATTTCATCCAAGTTTCTAGGTCTGCTAAAAAAAGTGGATGACTTTCACAGGATATAAGGTTATTTTCTAGCATAGAGGAAAATCTGAGAAAAACTCCACTATAAAAATTAAAGATGGCAATACCATACTCCCAATATTTCATATTTTATGGCATTACTATTTGTGTTTGGGGCAGACTAAAAATCTATTTTTATTATGCTTTCTGAGATGGCACTTTGAATTTAAGCCCCATTTTCCATGGCTTATAGCTTTTCCACTGAGTACCTTTGGGGATAAACTTCATCATGCTGGTTCTTAACCTAGAATGAAATAATTCAGGAAGTTTGAAGGAAATGTATTCCATCGGTTTTGATTTAAGTAACCACAGGGAAATTCTTTTTGGCTGTTGAAAACTATTATACAATTTCTATTATTGAATAATTCATAAGGCATTATGATTTAACTACATATATTGATAATGTAATCATGTTCTATAAAAGATACACACCTATTTAAAATTACTTATACAAAATAATAAATGAAATATAATCTATATTTACTACATTCCTCCATTCATATAATACAATTCTCTATGATCTGCCAAATCCATCAGAAGTTCTGAAATGTAGGCTTTTGTGGGAAGGACTGCTGTACTGAATCAAAATAAGAAATCATATTTGCAGGAATGACTAACCACCTATTAAAGAGTCAGGATTTTTGTGGTTATTTAAATGCAGTCTCAGTGGTTTATGTCAGCTGTCAAAATTTCCCATTCTCCCATTTTAAATGTGTATACATAAGGTTATTTTTTTAATATCCATTTACACAAAATCAAACTTTGAAAGAGTAATAAAGTGAAAAATCATAAAGGACAAAAATGGCCAAGACTCATGCAATGGCCCACTCAGCTTAATAACCATTGGAATTCTCAGAAGAAAAAGGGAATACTTATACTTCCCAATATAACTATTAATGAGTGAAGATACGTGTCTTACTGGGAGAATTTGATAAGCATTATACAGTCAGCATTAATCAATTGTAGATATTATCCATCTGAGGAATAAGGAAAGAATTTTGACCAGAGGCGGGAGAGTCCAACTACACAGGAACACAATATTTGTGTCTTTATTACACACACACATATACACACACTATTTATATATGTATATAAGGGTGTGTGTATCTGTTTATATCTATACCTATATATAGCTAAAATATATTATTTGTACACAGGTAGTTAATAAATAATTAAGTGGGAATGTATACAAAGGTAAATATAGATTATATATATTTGATTTTGGTTTAGTTGTCTCTAATTCTATTTTATAGGTTTTTTTTTAATTTCTGGAAGAAGATATTCAATTGGGTTAGTTTAGTTATAGTTATTTTCAAAAATATCCAGTATTTAACAACATTCCTAATTATATTGCTCAGTAAACACACGCACACATATATTTTTATAAATTCACCACAGTTAAATTATTTTTATTTCACATATTCTCTCAAAGTTACTTTTATAAAGAAATGTAAGCCTATAAAAAGTTATATTCATCTGGATTTATTATATCCCATCTTCTTTGTACTATACTGGGGAAAAAGATATATAATGAAAATTCATAAGCAGTTAATTACAACAGGAGGTAAAAAAATTATTTATATTTACTTATAAAGTGTTTTTGGAGCCAGTGAAGTAAGAAAATGTGGTCACTTTAAGGACAGAGACTTTAGTACTGAATTTTAAAGAATGAATGGAGATTTATAATGTAGAAAATGGAGGAAGTCACTGTTTCTATCAAGTATGTCTGCTCTATCAAACAATAGTTATGATTTTATTTTTAAAGCCTACAGCACATGGTATTCCCAGACAGTCTTCTATCCAAGTACTAACTAGGCCCAACCCTACCTAGCTTCTAAGATTAGACAAGATGGGGCTTGTTCTGGGTGGTACAGTTGTAGACTTGTGATGTTTGGGGTTTTTTTACATATTATTTTTAATTGGGGTATAGTTGCTTTACAATGTTGTGTTAGTTTCTGCTGTATAAGGAAGTGAATTGGCTATATGTATACACATATTCCCTCCCTCTTGGACCTCCCTCTCACCCCCGACCCCCATCCCACCCATCTAGGTTACCATACAGCACCAAGCTGATCTCCCTGTGCTATACAGCAGGTTCCCACTAGCTATCTGTTTTACACATGGTAGTGTATATATGTCAATACCAGTCTCCCAATTCATCCCACCCCTCTTCACACCCTCAATGTCCACACATTCATACTCTAGGTATATGTCTCTATTCCTGCCCTGCAAATGGGTTCATCTGTAACATTTTTCTAGATTCTACATATACATGTTAATATACGATATTTGTTTTTCTCTTTCTGACATACTTCACTCTGTATGATATTCTTTAGGTCCATCCAAGTCTCTACAAATGACCCAATTTCAATCGTTTTAATGGTTGTGTAATATTCCATTGTATATATGTGCCACATCTTCTTTATCCATTCATCTGTTGATGGACATTTAAGTTGCTTCCATGACCTGGCTATTGTAAATAGTGCTACAGTGAACATTGGGGTGCACCTGTCTTTTTAAATTATGGTTTTCGCAGAGTATGTGCCCAGTAGTAGGATTGCTGGGTCATATGGTAGTTCTATTTTTAGTTTTTTAAGGAACCTCCATACTGTTCTCTATAGTGGCTGTATCAGTTTACATCCCCATGAATGGTGCAAGAGGGTTCCCTTTTCTCCACACCCTTTCCAGCATTTATTGTTTGTAGATGTTTTCATGATGGCCATTCTGACTGGTGTGAGGTGATACCTCATGCAGTTTTGATCTGTATTTCTCTAATAATTAGGGATTTTTAGGACCTTTTCATGTGCCCCTTGAGATGTGTATGTCTTATTTGGAGAAACGTATATTTAGGTTTTCCACCATGTTTTGATTGGGTTTTTTGTTTTTTTTGATATTGAGCTGCATGAGCTGTCTGTATATTTTAGAGATTAATCCTTTGTCAGTTGCTTTATTTGCAAATATTTTCTCCCATTCTGAGGGTTGTCTTTTCATCTTGTTTATGGTTTCTTTTGCTGTGCAAAAGCTTTTAAGTTTATAAGGTCCCATTTGTTTTTTTTTTAATTTTATTTTCATTACTCCAGAAGGTGGGTCAAAAAAGATTTTGCTGTGGTTTATGTCAAAGTGTGTTTTTCCTATGTTTTTCTCTAAGAGTTTTATAGTGTCTGATCTTACATTTAGGTCTTTAATCCATTTCACGTTTATTTTTGTGCATGGTATTAAGGAGTGTTCTAATTTCATTCTTTTACATGTAGCTGTCCAGTTTTCCCAGCACCACGTATTGAAGAGGTTGTCTTTCCTCCATTGTATATTCTTGCCTCCTTTATCAATGTTAAACATTTCTTGTATTTTCTCCATTCTATTTCCAAGATTTTGGATCATTTTTACTATCATTATTCTGAATTATTTTTCAGGTATACTGCCTATTTCCTCTTCATTTCTTTGGTGGTGGATTTTTACCTTGCTCCTTCATCTGCTGCATATTTCTCTGTCTTCTGATTTTGTTTAACTTACTGTGTTTGGCATCTCTTTTTTGCCGGCTGCAGGTTCATATTTCCTGTTGTTTCTGGTGTCTGCCCCCAGTGGGTTATGTTGGTTCAGTGGGTTGTGTAGGCTTCCTGGTGGAGGGGACTGATGCCTGTGTTCTTGTGAATAGGGCTGGATCTTGTCTTTCTGGTGTGCAAGGCTGCATCCAGTTGTTGTTTTGGGGTATCTGTGAACTTAATATGATTTTTAGGCAGCCTGTCTGCTAATACGTGGGGTTGTGTTCTTGTTTTGCTAGTTGTTTGGCATGGGGTGTCCAGCACTGGAGCTTGCTTGCCGTTGGGTGGAGCTGAGTCTTAGTGTTGAGACAGAGATTTCTGGGAGAGCTCTCACCGATTGATATTACGTGGCACTGGGAGGTCTCTGTTGGTCCAATGTCCTGGACTCAGTCTCCCAACTGGGAAAGTCAGGCCTGACACCTGGCCAGAGCACCAAGACCCTGACAGCCACACAGCTACATCCAGTGAGTGTCCAGGGTGTCAGGCGTGACACCTAAGGCTATAACAGGTCCCTGTAGTACAGTCTTCATGGCACGGTGATGGAGACACACAGATTTTTCATATATGATTATTTATTAATATTTTGTTTAAGATTTTTCACGTGTCTTTATTAGATATATTTTTGTATGTTCCATTCTTAAATGTACTTCTTAGGTTTTGGTATGAAAGTTTTGATCACTTCATAGAGTGAAGTAAGATGTGTTTCATTATCCTGTTTCCTTGAATACAGAAAATAGAAAAAGTATATTTTGCTATTGGAGGATATTGTAGATAGGATGTGACCACTGGTTGACTTGTGAACTAGATCCAGGCAATCAGAGGCTCCCCACCCCTACCACTGTCCTTGGAATGAATGGTTCACCCACCATTGCCATAGTCAGAGACATTTCAAGGATGTAGCCTTGAGAGAATAATGTGTTGTTGAGACCATCTAGACTGTAATTGTGACTGAAACTAGTTAAGTCCTCTATATAAGCATTTAAGATGCTTGTGGGTGGGTGCAGAGATCAACTCATCTTGTGGCTGCCCAAGAAAAACCTCCTATGTAAGTACCCTTGCCAATTAAAACTGCCACCTACTAATCTGGAGTGATCTGCTTCTTTTTTCAGTCTCCTTTGTCTCTTTTCAATTTCTCTCTGAGTCTGGATGCCAAATCAACATTTGTCCTCAGAAAAATTCCTGGAAGAATGCTTAGAACATCTGCAAGTTTAAATGAGTAAATCCTTTTGAGCCAGGAATTTTCCTCAAAAAACTCTTAATTAATAGGTATTGGAATACACAGGGATTTTTTTCTTTTTTATATCACTGTTAAATTCTATTTTTCTAGGAATCTGTCTGACCATTTTATCTAAAGTGCCAGATTTATCACTGTAAAATTTTGCATAATTTAACAACTTATCTTTGTTACCATTGTAACTATTACTCGTGATAGCTTTTACATGCTTATATAAGTAACTAATTTCTGTCCTTTTTTTCTGACCAGTCTGTCTTGCATTATTTCATAGCTTTTAAGATAAACTAAATTTCTATTTTAAAATTATTCTTTATTGTACTATTTTCCTATTTTATTGATATTTGATCTTTACTGATTTTTGCTCTTTATTCATTTCCTTCTAAAACTTGACCTTGACTTGCTGTGCTTTTTCTAGCCTCATGCAATAGAAGCCTATTTCACTAATTTTTAGAATTTCCTCTATTTTAATATTGCTGTGGCTGGTTGTCTACCATCACAATTCATATGTTGAAGCCCTAGGCCCAAGTTATGGTATTTGGAATGGCACCTTTGGAGGTGATTAGGTTTAGATAAGATCATGAATGTACATACCTCATGATGAGATTGGTGCCCTTATAAGAGAAACCAGAGAGCATGCTTCCTCTTTCTTTACATCATGTGAAGAACCAGCAAAAAGGCAGGCTTGCACAAGTCATGAAAGGAGCTCTCACGGGGAACCAACATCTTGATATTGGACTTCCCAGCTTCCAGACTGTGTGAAGTAAATTACTGTTGTTTAATTCACCAGTCTATGGTGATTTGTAACGGCAGTCTAAACTAATACAAATATATACCCTTAAATCAGTAAACCTACTTTTAAGCATTGCTTTAAGTACATTTGATATGATATACTTTTATTTTCATTCACATAACAATATTTTCTAGTTTCTGTTTTGATATATTCTTTGGCCTATGTGTTATTTTAAAGAGTATTTCTTAAAGACAGTGGATTTCTCTATATATACTTTAACTCTGTCAGTTTAAAATATTTGAAGGTAAGTTGTTGTATGTATCCATATTTAAAATTGTGAAGTACTTCTGCTGAATTGAATTACATACTGTCTCAGTTAATATGGTATGATATTTTTAACACTAAAATCTACTATGTCAAATATCAACATATTTACACCAGCTCTCTTTGGTTATAGTTTAGACAGTGTAGTTCTTTTTCATCATTTCATTTCAACTTCTCTTTCATGTGTCTCTTGTGTGAAGCAAATACAAGGGTTTTAGTATTTTAGCTGATCATTTTAGTTCTTTACCTGAATATTTATTCTATCATACTTTGTAAAATTACTTACATATTTTAGTTTATATCTACGACACTAGTATTTGTTTTATGAATCATCAGTCATTTTGTATTGAATATTCTGTTATTTTTTTCCCTTTGGATTCATCAACCCTTCCCTATTATTTTATTTTCTATTATCCTGTAATTTCTTATTTGTAAAATAATTTTAGGGGGGATGCCTAGATATTACAACATGAATAATTTAACTTATTACATTTTGGCAGAATAATTATATCTTATTCATAATGCTAGAGCCTTAGTTCACTTGGATTTTATTTACCTCATTATTGTCTTTGGTATTATTGTTTTCCCAAATTTTAATTCTGCATTATTTTATTTTTTCAATGGAGTCCATTTTCATTTTTCACTTATCTATATTTTCATATTTTGTGTTACTTTTTATTTTATACAGTATTTCTCTACTTCTGTCTCAGATGTTTTTCCTACTAGAAAGATGATTAAAATTTCTCTGAATGCAGTAATAAACACTGTTCATTTTTTATTCATCTGAATGGATCTTTTATTTTTACTTCATTTTCAAAGGAATTTGCGGGGGAAGTTTGGGAGTAGAATTTCTTGTTGACATTATTTTTAGCCGTTTAAAAATGCCCTTTCTTTATCTTCTGCTTTTCATCATGTCTGATCAGAAGCCAGCTTTCACACTTAGTATTGTTGCTTTGAAGATAATATAAGGTGTCTAGTTTTTGCTCTTCTGACCACTTTTATATGTTTCTTTCGGCGTTAGGTTTTCATTTATTCTATTATAATGTATCCAGGTGTGGTGTGCTATATATTTTCCTAGTCTGGTCCTTGCAGAATTTCTTGAATCCTTGGGTTGATTTTTTCATCAGCTCTTGCCTGTTGAAATACTGCTTCTACTGCATTTTTTTCTCTTCTCCATATTGAACTCAAATTATACGTAGTGATCTTTTTTGCCCTGCATTACTCTTATGTCTCCCTTTCTTAGACAAAAACTCTGAACAAACTCTTTAAAACAGTAGTCCCTGACCTTTTTGGCACCAGGACCAGTTTCGTGGAAGACAATTTTCCACGGCCAGGATGGAGTTGGGGGAAGATGGTTCAGGCAGTAATGTGAGCGATGGGGAGTGGCAGATGAAGTTTCACTCACTCACCCGCCACTCACCTCGTGCTGTGCAGCCCCATTCCTAACAGACCGCAGACCAGTACTAGTCAGCAGACGAGTACTAGTCTGCAGCCTGGGGGTTGGGGACCCCTGCTTTAAAATATTCTATTCACAAGATAACTTGCTTTCCTGTCATTACTGCACATAGTGAAAAAATTATAAATAAAACTTAAAAATCTTATATGTGAAAATTCCAATCTTTGAGACAAATTGGCAATGCATAAATTATTGCAGAGTTTAAATACATGAAAACAGTCCCTAACCTGACATAAACCCTAGAAACATGGGCAAGAAAGTGTTAGTCTGCTTTGACACAAAAAGGTGAAAGTGACTTGAATAGGGTTATTTATTTATAGTGTGTCTTCACAGATGGCTGTCTATGTGGCTTTGAAATTTGATGAGATTTACCTGTATCATTATGGATTATGGAGAAGCAGTAAACCTAAAATATAATCCAGCAAAACTATCTGGAATGGCAGCAAAATATAAAAGCCTACTGAAATAAAGGAAAGCTATGTCATTTAATAATATAATAAGTAGTTCTTCATGGATTAGAAAATATATGACGCTGGTTGAAAGTGCTAATCTCTCAGTATTTATCTAGCATTATCTAATTAGATGAGTTATGTGGTAGTGGATATGAATGTCAAAGTGTAAAAGAGCAAATGGAATCATTCCTTAGGATGTACAATTCTGAGATGAAGTAACTTCCTGACATCCTTTCCTAAGGCTATATTTTAGTTAATCCTTTGTCTCCCCTGTTAATTTAATATTGAGAAATAACTATGCTATGTTAGAGGTGCTTAACGTCACCTAAAATAAGGATTCTATTTTAATATAAAATCTTCTACTGTATAGTTCTGTTTGTATGCAAGTATTGGGAAAGTACATAATAACTAAAGATAACTATGAATTCAGTACTCTTTTAAATAAAATTGTGTTATTTGTATTTTTAATTATAACATGTTATATGGTTTAACACTGTCAATTGTTTACATATAAGCATATGTGGAACAAATTCACTACAAAAGGCATGTCTGTGAATATTAATTAAGTGATCAATAAAGTACACTAGTTTATTTATTACCTGCAGAATGCACTGAATAATAGAATTTGGTACAGTTCCATAAATTCCTAAATTGTATATATAAAATGTAAGTGTACATGCTAAAAATACATACAAAACTTAATTATAAAGATAATACCTTATATAAAGATTAAAATCAAAGCCTTTAAAAATGATTATTAGAGCATCAGGGAGAAAATCTATTTTCCAACTAGAATCAAAGTTTAAAGATATACATGTATTGTCATATGAGTTATCTTGGTTTTTTCTGATTAGGTTGTACTAAACAGATCATTGGCAATGGAGTAAAAATCACTGGCAATGCATAATTTAGATAAAGAAAGAGTAGATGCAGACTTTTTGTAAACAGGATTATTCATAGGATATTTTCTGCATCATGTTTCCATTGGAGGACATAGGAAAAGAGCTCAGAGAGGTGTTGCTATATAAATAAGCCCGGTCTTTCAAGGAGTAATAGAACATGGGTGCTGACAGCGTTCACAACTTCAACCATTTTTGCATTTTTATTTCTCAATTGTTCTGCTTCCCAATGCACTTCAATAGATAGTAGAAATGAAGTGCAGAAAGCAGACAGAACTTTGATAGAGAGCATGAAGTCAGAACAACAATCCTGCTAAACACAGAAAGCATAGGTGAAGGGAATCAAAAGGTACAAACTTCCAGTTATAAAATAAATGTCATGAGGATATAATGTACAACATGCTGACTATAATTAATAATACTGTATTGCATATTTAAAAGAAGCTAAGAGAGTAGACCTTAAAAGTTCTCATGACAAGAAAAAAAATTGTAGCTATAAATGGTGATGGATGTTAACTAGACTTACTATGGTAATAATTTTGAAATATATACAAATATTGCAAAATTATGTTTGTACCTGAAACTAATATGAGTATATGTCAACTACACATCAGTTTAAAAAAAGAGGGGCTTCCCTGGTGGCGCAGTGGTTGGGAATCTGCCTGTCAATGCAGGGAACAAGGGTTCGAGCCCTGGTCTGGGAAGATCCCACATGCCGCGGAGCAACTAAGCCCATGAGCCACAGCTACTGAGCCTGCGCGTCTGGAGCCTGTGCTCCAGAACGGAAGAGGCCGTGACAGTGAGAGGCCCGTGCACCGTGATGAAGAGTGGCCCCCCACTCGCCGAAACTGGAGAAAGCCCTCGCACAGAGACGAAGACCCAACACAGCAAAAAAAAAAAAAAGAATACTGATTTTTTTAACTGGAATTAAATAATGTCTTTTTTTTTATGGTTGTGTTAGTTACTACCTCATATTCAGGAAGTCATTTAACTGTTTTAAGGCTCAGCTTTCTTTTATTATATAATAAAAATATAGTATTAAGCTCCCTAAAAAAGTGTTTTTGAAAGTAAAACTATGTAATACTTTCAAACCTTAGTGGGTGCTTAATAAACTTAGCTTCTTCTTTCTTAGAATTCCACTTATGTTTTTATTGCTAAAGCAATAGTTGCATTCATATTTTGATTTCAAATTTAAGTCCAGGCCAAACACTATTTTATATAGACAACTTAATACTTTTAGTCTTCTATTCCTAGTGTCATTTGTAAATGTACAAAACTCTACATGTGATATCTCCCTAACACAGTGCTCAGAGAATGTTATATAAATATGAATATATAATATAATATATAAATATTAGGTAAACATTCATTTACTATTCTCAATCACATTCTAGGAAGACATATCATACAGAAGGAAAAGCATATTTTAAAAAGATCAGCAGATAAAATTTTCATAACATCAGTTGTCATTATCAAACACATACACAGATACAGTTTTAATGTATATACATGTATGTGTATATACATATATAAACATATTTTTATAAATATATAGAAAATGCAAGTTGATTATTTAAACAAATTATTTGAAAGACCACTAAATATTTCAGTGGTCATCTTTTATTTTTTCTTTAGCAGTTCCAACTTAATCATTTAGTGTCATTAACTAGATATTTATATTATAGCATTCATATCTTCCCATTTGTCTTCTGACATTGTATGCTTATTTTGGATTTGTTCCTAAACTTTATGCTGATCAATTTTCCATCATCTCTTTGGTTACAGCTCATTTTATTGTAAGGTTTTTCTAATAATTAATCATCATATGCTGCTTTCTAGTGTAGAAGATGTGTGCATTAGCTGCAGTCTGTTTATTTTGCTTCCCAGTCAGCAATTACAATGCCAAAGTAAATTAAACTAAATTATATTTTTACAGGTTTTGAGGTAAAAATTGATGATAATTGCTGAAATTCTAGTACAGGCATATTGGAAAAACAGACAAGTAAATTAACTCATGCATAAGACTCATTCATCATATAAAATTATTGATGAAAATTACTGATGAAAATTAAGCAGGGTTTTCATCTATATATATTATTTCCACTTGAGTTGTGTATACCTGTGAAAAAATACACTCTTAAAGTTCAAATTTCCTTTGCATAACTTTTTTATTCTGTTGAATGAATGAGCTTTCATTGTCATTTTTAAAGACACTTTCTTAAAATCATCTGAGGTATTCACATGGATTCTTTCAACAATGACTCTCCTACAAATCCCTGGCACACGCTGATGTCTCAATGAATATTTTTCAGTGAATAAATGGATGAGTGAATGAATGATTTTCTTTCTGTTATGAACTATTGAACATTCAGATTTGTTCTATCATTGAAAAATTCATTTTCTATGTAATGTTTTAAAAAAGAAAATAAGATAATCAACTGGAAGCTTTTAGTACAAATTATAGTGTATGTTACAGAAACATATACTATATGTTATAGAATATGTTATAGTATAGTATATTTAGGAAAGTATCCTTTGGCAAATACAACATTTCTAATATGTCCCAATCTCCAAGACATAAAGAATTTGAGTAAGCTTGATTTAAAGTTAATGGCTGCCACCTCTTCCTCTTTTGTGACCTAGCCAATTTTAAAACAGACATAGATTTTAAATGATTCAACATAGGTTTTTAATACTAGGTTGATCAGAATAAATGCACACCTCGGAGATACTGCAGGGCTTTTTTCCAGAGCACCACAATAAAACAAATATCGCAATAAAGTGAGTCACACAATTTTTTTTAGTTTCCCAGTGCATATAAAAGTTATGTTCAGGGGATTTCTCTGGTGATCCAGTGGTTAAGATTCTGTGCTTCCAATGCAGGGGGCATGGGATCGATCCCCGGTGGGGGAACTAAGATCCCACATGCCGCACCACGCAGCATGGCCAAAAAAAAGTCATGTTTACACTCTGCTATAGTCTATTAAGTGTGCAATAGCACTATGTCTAAAATCACAATGTACATACCTTAATTAAAAAATATTGTTTAAAAATGTTAACCATCATCTGAGCCTTCAGTGACCTGTAATCTTTTTGCAATAGTTCCATCAAAGTTCTCTGATCACAGATCACCATAACAGATAACATAATAATGAAAAAGTTTGAAATATTGTGAGAATTACCAAAATGTGACACAGAGACACAAAAGAGCAAAAGCTTTGGGAAAATCAGTGCCAATAGTCTTGCTCAATGCAGGGTTGCCACAAACACACAATTTGTAAAAAATGTAATATACGTGAAGTGCAATAAAACAAAGTCCAATAAAACAAGGTATACCTGCATTTTAACGTGGTGATTAACTTTTTTTTTAATTTGAATTTTGCCTTTTTTTAAAAATGAGTGATGATATTAGTCATTTACCTTAGTTAGCCTTGGTTTTCTTTTAAGCTCTATGATATGTTATCAGTTTTTGCCCATAAACAGTGTCAGATTGTTAGATAGATCATTCAACAGAGGGAACACACTTACTAGTAGATGAATTGTGTTACAGGATGCATTTACTAGCTATAGTTCTTGTCGGTGTAGTGGTAAATACATCTTACAGTTGGATACACAAAATTAAGTTATTTAATGGATTTGTAATTCAACTGATTGAGATCCGCGGCTGCTGTTCTGTGACTAGTCAGAACATAAGGCACTGAAAATGGTATCACAGCATTGATAAAATGGTGTTTAAAGTTACCTTTACACACATATATACATATATACATAATAAAGAAGTTTCTTCAGATTATTTTAGTCAATATTTTTTTTTATTGAGAAATTGGGATGTGTCTTCTTATACTAAGTACACAACTTCACATTGCTTTCTATTTAATGCATAAAATAGAACATCCCAGATGCAAAAAACATCATAATAGAGACTAATTTCAGCTGTATCAGAATTTCAATGTAGAAATCAAAAGATTACAACAGTGAAGCTAACTCGAGCAAGCAAAACCATTTACTACTTTTATGTATTGAGTCATCTTAAAATTCTTGTGGTCATTTAAAAAATTCACATCTACTTTCCTTCTTTAAAAACGCACCTGCCTTTTTTTTGACAAACCACATCATTTCAGGAAAGAGATCAAATCTTAGGAAAGTAAGTTTGATTCAAAATGATTTAGTGTTAATAGTTCAGTGTTGTTAGGAGCTTGCCAGAATGCAAGGATTTGTTCTTCATTTTTCAGTGTTAGCAGTTTTCTGATTCAAAAATCACAAACACAGCATTTTTTTTAAATTGACTCTGTGAGGACATTAGCAAATCTCAAATAAATAGCAGCTCTACATTCTGGAGGAGTTCTGAAAAGCAAGCTGAATTCCAGATGGAACTCTCAAGCTGGACACTGAAATGGAGTTTTAACCAACACTGTGGAAGTTAAGTGATAAAACTTACCAAATATCAGTTATGGTCAGGATCTTCTTCTAAAGAAGGGTCTGAATTAAAAATTTATATATATATATATATATATATATATGATATATATTCATATATATTTATATATAAAATCATATATATGAATAGGAACAATGTTCCTTTTAATGTTTTAGAGTTCTAAATTACTATTACATAATTGCTTACATTTATATTTCTGTGTCCATGAAGATATTTATGTTACAGTCATATTGAACAAACAGGTGTCTTAAATATAATTTCCACATAGAATTATGCAAATTATCTCTCAAATTTGCAAATACGTATATTTCATATATATATACATATGTATAGTTTTTAACCTTATTAAGTATTTCCTTGATATTTATAATGACATAAATACAAAATTAGAAGGACAAATATTTGGTAGTTATGAATCATATCTAAAAGCAAGATAGAAACTGTGTTTCTATTTATATATTAATGATTTCTGGAACAAAAATTTTATCCTTAATAATAAAGTGTCATTAAAAAAATGACACAGAGAAATGACTAATTAATGAAGTCATGGAGTACACATATGCTATAAAACTAATTTAAAAAATACTTTTTTTTTTAGAACTCAGGAATATTTTGCCATAAATTCACATATGGGAAAATAAGGAATGAGGTAAATTTTAAGGTCCTAACCCACAGATAGTTACACAATGGTGGAGTTACATGTTCTGGTGTTTTGTTGTTATATTCTTCAATCCTGATGACTTGCTGTTCGGCTTATTGAATATATCAATTATTTAAGTGATGCTTCCACATTATGCAAAGTTGATTACCTAAGAACACGTTTATTTAGAGCAGTAAGTCAAAAATCAAAGGATCTCCTGGCTTCCCTGGTGGCGCAGTGGTTGAGAGTCTGCCTGCCGATGCAGGGGACACGGGTTTGTGTCCTGGTCCGGGAAGATCCCACATGCCGCGGAGCGGCTGGGCCCGTGAGCCATGGCCGCTGAGCCTGCGCGTCCAGAGCTTGTGCTCCGCAACGGGAGAGGCCACAGCAGTGAGAGGCCCGCGTACCGGAAAAAAAAAAAAAAAAAAAAAAATCAAAGTATCTGAGACTTTTAGAAACAAGAACTATCTACTTGAGGGGGATATTTGCTGAAAAAGATAACACAAACAAGGCTTGTATGATATATGAGAGCACAAAATCTGAGGCAGTAAGTGGTCAGGAAAGAAAGATCCACCTGACCTGGATTCCTAGAAAAAAGTAAGAGATGGGTGGTCTGTATCTTGAAGAACCAGATATAGAGTAATTTGACATTAGACATAATGAAACAAAGCAAAAATTTTCATAGGAAACTAGCATAAATGAGTTGGTATCAGGAAGCAATCATTCAATTATAGGAACAGTTTTAGAAGAAGGATTCCAGGTCATAGGGAAGAAAGCTACATTCTTCAAAAAAGTCAGGTAAAATGTCAAGGCAAATACTTGAACTCAGAGGGTTGATTCATTAATCCAGTTATGATGACTAGTATCTAAAGAGAAGTTTAGCACTATGCAAAATCCCTGCATGAGAAGATATGTGGGGTATGAATAAATTGTTTGGTGAGAGTAAGAAGGCAAGATACTTAGAGCTAATAACTGTAGAAAAGGAGTCATTAAAATGCAACAAAATGGATAGCTTTCTATTATCTAACAAAGCCAGGGTATGGGAAAAAATTTGGATTAAATTTAAACAAGGTAACTGATGCTGGAGATATTTAGGAGTTTTGAAAAATGTTTGAGCAAAACTAAAATGCTGTCTGAATGAATTAGACTTAAGCCATAGTAAAGCAATTAAGGATATAATGTTCTCTAAATATGGAAGTACTTATCATTGAAGAGGGTTATAGACTCTCAAAATGTCTGATGCTCCTTCTCTACACTGAAATACTCTAATTTCAACAGGAAAATTTGACTGTTTTTGGACTTTTGATTTTATTCTATAAAATCATTTTGACAGAATAATATTGGATGCCTTTTGGGATAAATTTTAATGTATTTTAAATGGAAGGTAACTTAAATTAAGTGTAATTGTTTGAACTGACTTCTATAACCTTCACTATTGGTCACAGGATATATTTTTTTAGATAAGTGATGGCTGTTAACTTGTAAAGCTCAGGTTCCTGGTTGCCATTTGTCTTGTATTTTTGTTTTCTACTTCTACATTGCACATACCAAAGTCACTCAAATGATCTCAAATGATTCTCATTCCTATGATTTTATTTGCAAATTTTAAAATGACAACTAGCAATAGGAACAATGTTCATTCTAATGTTTTAGAGTTCTAAATAGCTATTATATAATTGCTTATATTAATAATTCTGTGTCCATGAACATATTTGTGTTACTGAACAAACAAGTGTCTTAAATATATTTTCCACATAGAAATTATGCAAATTATCCAAAACAAGTAGAATTAAAGCGTTCAAACATCTGAACTTCTGAGGGTCAATAATATGTGTAAAAATCTGAAGAGAATGTACAGTGCAACACATATTAATAGATATATTTTGTAGAATAAAACAGAATAAACATATAAATATTTATAAATACAGTCACTATTTAGCTTATAGACTCTTCAGTACTTTCTAAAACATGCATACTTTCACCTTTTAAATCTCCCCACCTTCCTAGATGACACATTTATTCTATTTAGTTGATATTTTTTTATAATGAGATTTAGATAAAATTTAAATTACAGTTTTATCTGTTTATTTATTCAATTCCTTTATGGTACACACATAACAAATAGCTCAAGCAATATGTGCTGAACTGAAAATTAATACCTGAAGAAAGATAATGAGTTGTCATAAATATGTATTTATACAGTTTGCTAAATCAAGTGATTTACATTTTTCCTCTAGTGTTATTTTTAGTCTCAGCAGTGTTACTGGAATATCAAAACAAAACAAAATACAAAAATGGCAAATTTTTCTAGAAAGAAAGTAGTTCATGGAAAAATATTAACACAGTAAGGAATATAGAATTTATATATTCAGTACAGTAATTCACTAAGGATTCACTATATTATATGAAAAATTCAATATCCTTTTTAAAGTCTGTTTTATATATTTAAAATGTAGTGATCAAATAACTTCTACAATAAGAGGAAATCTCTGCATATAGCATTAGGTAAGCATCAGCTTTTTTGTGAGATGTATATATCAAGAGGCCTAGACAAATTCTTAAGAGATACTGTTAAGACCAAAATAGAATGATATGCTAGTATTTTTGAATATTTTCTTTTTCTAAGTTTTGACCAATTCTGTATTTTATTGATAGGAAGCCAATGACAAATTAAGCCAGCAACATGAAATAAAACAGAACATATAAAGCTATTTGTGTCATTATTCCAGGGGAAAATAGTACCCTAAACAAGGTCAAAGATCAAATAAATGTAACACTATCTTTTATAGCGTATTTCTTTCAGTATGACTCCACACACCAAAAATTCACATCTAAAGCAGTTTTAACATTGTACAGATGTTGGCATTAAGAAGCTTTATGCTGCCTGTTTATTTAATCATTACTTATATATTCAGTGATGGAAATCTGGAATGTTTAAATGTGTTAGTAATATTTTATGTGTGATGTTGTCACGTTATCTTGTTATTTAGCTGAAAACCCACATAGATAAATTCAATTCTTCTGAATTTCTGTGCACTTTATTTTCTATTTATAGTTTTTGGTACATCAACTACTTTCCTATGAAAAATTTCCATTTAGTTTTTCATCCATATTCATACCAAAGTCATAGTTTTCAAAATGCTTATTCTATATTTCTGTAGCATGTGACAGTAAAATTATGAAATAGAATTAAGGAACTATTTTAACATTAAATTTAAAGTAGAAAAAAATTAAAAAGAGAATAACATACACAGTATAGAATGCAGTCAACACATAGAACTTTTTCTGAGCATTAAAATACTTCAGAAAAATCTTCACATTTGTTGCACTATTAGAGTTTTAGAAGTATTTTTTCCATGAAGAAAATATATGAAAAGTATATATTCATAAATAGAAAATATAATTGTTATTAAGCTTCAAATAAATTATTAATTATCCCCACTTTAATGTAAATGGGGTTTTTTTCTGTTTTTAAAATAACTTTTATGTTTAGAGATGTCTGTCCTGTGCTCAATGGAATAGAGGAAACATTGGCCTAGGATTCAAGAGATCTGAGCTAGTGCCCTAATAACATTTCACTAAATAGCTGTCTAATTTTGGGTATTCCAATATTTCTTTTCCAAATGCCAACAAATTGGAAAAGGTGATTTCTGACCTCCTTTTCAACTCTGATTCTTTGGCACATTAGGAAAATTACCATGGTTTCTTTTTTTGCAGTTCATGACCATACATATTTTGATGTTATTTTTCCATTTTACTCCTTTTATAATGACATATTATTTATTTATTTATTAATATATATTTGTTGAGTTTGTCTAACTGGTATGTGTTATGCATCATATTGTACGTAATGCAGAGAGTAAATTATCTAAGTTACATGTGGAAAGAAAAGGTCCCAATTAAAATTGGGTGAGAAAGATAAGGCTCTTCTTCTTCTAAATTTCTTCTGTGTCTACTGTTGCCAATGCTGATCTTGCCTAGTATCACCCACATTTTTAAATACCATCTACATTCTGATGATTTTCTTAAATTTATACCACAGGTACTTCTGTTTTTTTTTTTTCATTTCTATAATTTTTTGAAGTATAGTTGATTTATAATGTGTTAATTTCAGGTATATAACAAAGTAGATTCTTTTCCCTTATAAGTTACTACAAAAAGTTGAGTATAGATCCCTGTGCTATATAGTAGGTCCTTGTTGGTTATCACAAACACTTCTGTTTTGAACTCTAAATGCAAATATTTCCTCTTGATAAGAATTTAAAATTAGCAGGATTACTAGTTAGATTTATTCCTAGGTATTTTATTCTTTTTGATACAATTTTAAATGGGATTTTTTTTTTATTTCTCTTTCTGATAGTGTATGGCTAGGGTATAGCAGATTTCTGTCCCTAATGTGGGCAGACCTCATGTGGTCTGTTAAAGGATTAACTAGAAAAAAAAATGCTGATCCTTCCCCAAATAAAGAAGAATTTTTCCTTCCTGAGAGCTCTCAGACTGGGACATTATTTTTTTCTTGCCCCCAGAATTGAACTGAAAGTTTAGCTCTTCCTGCCAGTCTTCCAACTGGAACTACATCATCTCTCTTGGTTTCAGGGTTGAGG
The DNA here is from genome assembly GCF_003031525.2 of Neophocaena asiaeorientalis asiaeorientalis. NCBI lineage: Eukaryota > Metazoa > Chordata > Mammalia > Artiodactyla > Phocoenidae > Neophocaena > Neophocaena asiaeorientalis. Next base: position 239,661 of record NW_020171794.1, read on the forward strand.
AAACAGATGGGAACTAAACCCTCAGCTCTCCTGGGTTTCCAGCTTGCTGACTTATCCTGTAGATCTTGGGACTTGCCAGGCTTCACAATCTTGTGACCCAATTCCTTATAATAAATCTATCTAAAGAGACTTATTGTTATATATAATAACAATAACAATTTATCATTGCATCTATAGCTGTATGTATTCTATTAGTTCTCTTTCTCTGGAGGATCTTGATGAATATATGCAGTAAAAATTTTTAGCCTATTTCTGTAAGAGAAAAAAAATAAAGAAAAAAAGCTATATTCTGTATTTTCTATTTTCTCTTAAGGGCTTAAATTAATCATGTAAACTTTGCCACTAAGTAGAGAAAAATAAATTTAATGGGGAAAAAATAAGCATGTCTTCCATGCCAAGACAAGATTCCAAATGATTTTCAAAGATAATAAAATGTATTATTTAAACAATAAATCTTATATAAGTAATAAACATACAATTGAAAATAAATAAAATTGGTATATAAAATTTAATTTAACAAATGTGTATTGATTTGCCAAAAGAAGAAGAAGCTGAGAGTTGCCAGTGGGTAGTGGATGGTGAAGAAGGATGTAAAGGATCATCATCTGGAAAGTGGTAGAAACAGGTGATTGAATTTCACATGGAGATTCAATACCAAAATCAGGGATCCTTCATGATAAAAATATTTTCCTTGAGACTTTGACAAATGTAATCCCCTGACATGAATATCACTCTCAGTGTTTGCACACACACACACACACACACACACACACACACACACACACACATACACACACACACTTTTTCAGTTTTTCAAAATATGGCATGCAGTTCAAAATTTTTCATATGATATTGTCTGAAAAAAAAAGTTTGTAATTAGTAAATTGGAGCTGTTTTGCTTGAAATTGTGATGATAAAACTTTACTTCTTAATAAAAATTATTTAACTTGCCTTATAAGTAAAAATATTTTAACAAAATAACAACAAAACCCATCTCCAAAATATATATATATTTAATTTCCTAATATTTCCCATCATGAAATAAGGACTGAGGATATCTAGCATAGTGTCAAATTTTATTTGTTAGGAAGTTGTCAAAAGAGCTGCTTTGTTAAGGAAGAAAATTTTGTGTAGATCAGCTTTAACAGTATTTTCCCATGACCTTTTTCACCTGATGACTATTTATTACAATATATGGGGCATTCCTTTCAAAATCATCTCATATCTGTTCTTGAATCATCAGCACTTAAAAGTCTTACCTCTGTTTACTTTTGTTGCCTGTGTCTTCTAATTTTCTCCATGTGTCTGCTTTAACTCTTGCATTAGAGTTCTTTAGAGAAACAGCACCAGATTTTACCAAACCAAAGAGAACATAATCTTCTATGCATTTATCCTAAACTACTTAGGAATTTAGTGGCAATCTTGAATGTCTCTTCAGTCTAATATCCATAATAAAGTTGGTACATTCTGGGGAATAGTACAAAATCATAACTGGTTTATATCAAAGTTAGTTTAAAATCAGCCAATTCTGAGAGTTTCCTGGGTTGGTCATGGCTGAGATAAATATATAGGCAAGGAAAAGAAGTTTGGCTGTAGTGGGTGGTACTTACAAGGAATAAAATGTCTTTTGTCTCATAACACAATAACTAGTACATAAATTTTGCAGCCAGAGCAAAAGTAGCCATCGTATACATTTTTTTCTCAGCATCTTTGTTTATCACTGTTCTTTTAAAATCAAACCTTACCTGAATATAGTATTCTAGAAGGCTGTGACAGAACAGGTTTTAGGAAGACATACAGAGTGTGATGTTCTCAGTGCTTCAAATTTAGAATAATGACCTTCATTTTAGATTTAGCTGACATTTTTTATGACTGGCACTTGGTAATTCTGTCTAAAATGTAAAAACCTTATTTTGTCCTATATACATAAAAAGCATAGTATGAAGGCAGAAAAATTAAAAAATATATATATATATATATGTGTGTGTGTGTGTGTGTGTGTGTGTGTGTGGTACACACAGCCCTGCCAGGTTGTAATGTAGTAGAATGTCTTGCTCTGTTTCTCAGTCTTTATTCTCCTATTGGCCAGGCTACAGCAGGCCACTCAACTGCTTTTAATGACTTTCATTATTCCCTCTTATTTTCTAGGTTAATGACATACTGAAAGTGCTAATGGCATAAAATTTTCAAATAGCTCACATACTGTTCATGAAAAAGGCAGTATGTTTTATTTTATATGTGTATAATTTTTCTCCGAGATTAGCTGCAACATTTTGCTGCTTTGTAATTTCTCAATTTAATTGAGGAAGTAAAAAAAGAAAAGGAAAAAGCACGGTCTCCCAATGTGAAGTTGTAGCTACAAAAGTGATCACATTTCACCTACTTCACCCCCAAAACTGCAAGGGGTGTTATGCAGTCTGGGAAAGGAAGTGCAGAGAATCATAGATTTTGATTCTCAGCTACTTCACTTTTTCAAAAAATCTGTGATAAATAGTCCAAGTTATGAAGACGCACTAATTACAGTTAACACTGGGCCAGGAAACGTGTATGATTCAATTCTTAACAGACATCAAGCTTTTCTACTCTGAGTTTTATGAGTCATTTCTCCAACTAACAATTATAGAAGAAACATTCAATTAAATAATATCTAAAAATTCCAAAGAAGACATTTTACTTGTTTAATTAAAGCACATTAACATGAACAAGAAATGATACCATTTCTGAGTATGCCTTTTTGAATCATATATTCTGTTTCTTAGTCTCTTTCGTGGTACAGAGGAAATGGATGCATTTGGAGTGTTTTAGATAATAAAGAATTTTTAAAGTAAGTACAATAATTTGAAGAAGGAAAGATTATACTACACAGTCAAGTCTTAAGGAAAACTGGGGATGACTTCAAGCAGGTCTTCCAGAATCTAGAGCATTATTTGTCAATGTGGTAGTAGTTCAAGATATAGCTCAGCCCCAGAGACCCATTATTTTGTTTCTTTAGCAGCAGTTGAACATTATGAAAATGTATTAAATCAGTTTCTTTAGAAGCAGTTCCTGAGCTGGTGCTCTCCATGGGAGTCATATTAAAGAAGTATTCTCAGGAGAAGGGGACTGAGGGAAGCAGAACAGGGCAGGAAAGAGGCTAAGCCAAGATGTGGTCTGTACTAGAGAAGAGTGTAAGCCTGGTGCTGCAGGGCACTGTGGAGCATTATTTACATCAAGCAGGTAGTCCAACCTTAAAGCCGGGAGTTAAACTTCTGTACCTCATGCTCCTGAAAGTAACTAGCCTTGAGCCCTTTTGCATAATATCATTTCCCTCTAAGAAGGCTAGTGAGAGCAATTTTTCAAAGAAGATGACACATGTGAGACCTTGGCACCCAAGATTTATAGTAGCCAGTTGATGAGTGTGCTGTCCTGGGGAAAGGAATCCAATCCATTTAAATAGCCCCCATTCCAGATAGGTCAGCTAGGTTAGGAAGACTAACTTAGTCTTGGTAGACTAGAGCATTGACCATAATAAATCAGTTGATTGATGGATTGTCTTTGTGTCAGGGGTTCACTTTTGAAATTTATTAGACGTGTAATTTAGCATACCACAAAAAGAATTTTGATTCCAACCCTCTAAATTTGCTTTTTTTCCTGGTCTTCTTAATCTCAGTAAATTACTTACTCTTCTGGCAGATGCACAGAACAATCCCCTAGAAATCGTACTTTTCTCCTCATAATAGTCTTATTTAAACTATCAGTTAAGCCTTGCTTAATTGTGTTCATTTTATTGTTAAGTTACTCCTTTGCCCTATAGTACTTAATGTCTTTGAAAGTAATGACTTTGCCTATCTTAAATATCTTACTATGATCAATGTCAAACATGTTTGTCACTCAACAAACACATTTACTTAACAATTCTGGAAAGCTCTCAAAGATTAATTCCTATATTTTAACTTTGATAGGGATGCTCAAAAATATCTATTTATATGATCAGTCATTAGTGAATAACTGTAGAAATGAAACGTTGCTTCATATTTCCTTTATCTTCTCTGTAGCAGATTTTGTGTCATCATCAAAAATAGTGTAAATATTCCCTCTAGTGCTTAACTCTTGGGTCTGTGATCATTTAATTACATAGATTCTGAAAACACTTCTAAGTTTTTAAATCAGCTTCCTTCACTAATCAGTGTATAATTTTCAACTTAAGATATCCCACAGGATTGGAAAAGATAAGCAAAGAAGAATTCATTAACAATCTATAATATTATGTTATGAAAACAAAAAGCAGATTTTTATGTCTCTGTGGAAAGTACATTAACAATACAATTTAATTTTTGCCTTTGTTCTCTAAGCAAAAAACATAATTCACACAGGACTGCTTTCTTTCTGAAAACACATTCTAATCTTCATACCAGGAAGTCATTCCTCATCTTAATGTTGGCATGTTTGATGCACTAACACATAGAACATGGAGCTTACATTTCCTCCTGATCTCCTATTATGTCACTTAGTCTTCTCAGGAGATACCTATCTTGAAAATATGAGAAAGAGAGACAAATGACAACTTCGAAGACAGAGGCATGTTTGTTGGGTTTCCAACCCAAGACATACACTGGATGTAATAATTACACTAAGTGAAAAACATAAAATATGTCTCCTTCCAAGTAGGAGCACAAAGAAGCACAACACAAAATTAAGCGAGGCAAAAAAAGATCTTTGAACATTCATATTTTAATTACAAACTTACAAAGATAAAACCACCTTTTGAAATACTTTCTGTAAAGCCATATTGTTAAAAATAAATAAATGAAATTAAGTTGCTTGAGCAGCAAGAAATTCAATTTCAGATGGAAACTGTCAGCCTGATCTCATCCATCTTTCCAACAAAGATATTAATCACTGTTTCTTCCCTGCCTTCAGTATTACTTTTCTTACTTCCAGCCTCTTGTGCTGGTATAGTTAGCTGAATTTCATTGCTTCTGCCTTGTGTTTTCAAAAGCTGTGTAAGGACAGAAAAAAAAAAAAGAAAAAGAAAACACAACTCTGTTGCCCTTAATATTTGTGCAATAAACAGTCTTAGGATAGTTAAAAGTTGAGTCCAGTGAGGAGATCGAGAGCACCTTCCAGGCCCTGAGCTCTGAAGGGAAGCCTTATGTGATCAAGGAGGAGCTGTACCAGAACCTGACTTGGGAACAAGCTGACTACTGAGTCTCCCACATGAAGCCCTACGTGGACAACAAGGGCCGCGAACTCCCCACTGCTTTTGACTACGTTGAATTTACCCGCTCACTCTTCATGAATTGATCCTCTGCTCCTAGGTTAGCCTGGCCCACACTGCTTGCCCTGCCATCGCCTTGCTGCATGTCAACTCATCTCTGTGCTCTTAAGAAAAATACTCCAGAGAGTGTTGCTTTCCATTGTAACTTTAACCTGCTTAGCTTGGGGTAAGACTTAGTAGAAAATGGTACTTCAGTAAACTTCTCCAGTCACCGGTGCCATGTTGCTGTGGAGACCCTTACCTGTCTTGAAGCCAGCTGCCCCATTCTGACTGCAGAAGTATCTAAGCAGCTGGCTAGTTCCCCTTTTGTTCTCCCTCCCAATTTTCTGTTTCCATGTAAAAGACAAATAAATGACTCCCCCCAACCCAAAAAAAAAAAAAAAAAATTGAAAAAGGGTTTCCTCTTGAAAAAAAAAAAAGTTGAAATAGGATTCCACTATGACAGCAGCAGGGTTCATAAGAATCATGGCTTGCAGGGCACCCCAGGTGGTCTCATCTTCCTGCAGCTTGTAGACCCTCAGGCTTAGGAGCTGTTTAAAGCACACAGCCTTGAGAGAGTAAGGTGTTCTTGAGACCATCTGTTCCGAATCCGTGACTGAACACAGGGAAGACCTATAAACGTTTAAGATTCTAGCAGCACATGCAGAGCCCTACTCTTTTAGCCACCGGCTGCTGGAGACAGCCACATAGACAAATTGCTACCAAGTCAGCCTCTTCTAGCTGAACAGCTATTGTAGATCCTCATAACCTGACTTGATAATGGAGACTGCCACATTCACTGGAGAGAGTTGCTAAGTGCATACTTGGCACTCATCTTTGTGCCAGGAACTGAGATTCAGAAATAAAACATGGAGAGTTGAGAAAGACAGCGGAAGAGTAAGACACGGAGATCACCTTCCTCCCCACAGATACACCAGAAATACATCTACACATGGAGCAACTCCTACAGAACACCTACTGAACGCTGGCAGAAGACCTCAGACCTCCCAAAAGGCAAGAAACTCCCCACGTACCTGGGTAGGGCAAAAGAAAAAAACAATAAACAGAGACAAAAGAATAGGGATGGGATTTGCACCAGTGGGAGGGAGCTGTGAAGGAGGAAAGGTTTCCACACACTAAGAAGCCCCTTCGCAGGTGGAGACTGCGGGTGGCGGAGGGGGGAAGCTTCAGAGCCGTGGAGGAGAGCGCAGCCACAGGCGTGCGGAGGGCAAAGCGCAGAGATTCCCGCGCAGAGATTCCCGCACAGAGAATCGGTGCCGACCAGCACTCACCAGCCCGGGCGGCCGGGACTGGGAGCTGAGGCTCGGGCTTTGCTTAAAGCGCACAGCCTGAAGGGGTTAGTGCACCACAGCTAGCCGGGAGGGAGTCTGGGGAAAATTCTGGACCTGCCGAAGAGGCAAGAGACTTTTTCTTCCCTCTTTATTTCCTCATCCACAAGGAGAGGGGATTAAGAGCGCTGCTTAAAGGAGCTCCAGAGACCGCACCAGCCGCGGCTATCAGCGTGGACCCCAGAGACGGGCATGAGACGCTAAGGCTTCTGCTGCCACCACCAAGAAGCCTGTGTCCGAGCACGGGTCACTATCCACACCTCCCTTCCAGGGAGACTGTGCAGCCCGCCACTGCCAGGGTCCTGGGATCCAGGGACAACTTCCCCAGGAGAACGCATGGCATGCCTCAGACTCGTGCAACATCACGCCAGCCTCTGCCGCCGCAGGCTCGCCACACACTCCGTACCCCTCCTCCCCCCGGCCTGAGTGAGCCAGAGCCCCCAAATCAGCGGCTCCTTTAACCCTGTCCTATCTGAGTGAACAACAGACGCCCTCAGGTGACCTACACTCAGAGGTGGGGGCCAAATCCAAAGCTGAACCCCGGGAGTTGTGCGAACAAAGAAGAGAAAGGGAAATGTCTTCCAGGAGCCGCAGGAGCAGCAGATTAAATCTCCACAATAACTTGATGTACCTGCATCTGTGGAATACCTAAATAGACAACGAATCACCCCAAATTCAGGAGGTGGACTATGAGAGCAAGATTTATTATTTGTTCACCTTTTCCTCTTTTTGAGAGTGTGTATGTGTATGCTTCTATGTGAGATTTTGTCTGTATAGCTTTGCTTTCACCTTTTGTCCTATAGTTCTGTCCGTCCGTTTTTTGTTTTTTTTTTCTACTTGAAAATTTTTCTTTTCTTAATAATTATTTTTCATTTTAATAACTTTATTTTATATTATTTTATTTTATCCTCTTTATTTCTTTCTACATTTTCTCCCTTTTATTCTGAGTCATGTGGATGAAAGGCTATTGGTGCTGCAGCCAGGAGTCACTGCTGTGCCTCTGAGGTGGGAGAGACAACTTCAGGACACTGGTCCACAAGAGACCTCCCAGCTCCACATAATATCAAATGGCGAAAATCTCCCAGAGATCTCCATCTCAACATCAAGACCCAGCTTCACTCAATGACCAGAAAGCTACACTGCTGGACACCCTATGCCAAACAACTAGCAAGACAGGAACACAACCACTCTCATTAACAGAGAGGCTACCTAAAATCATAATAAGTCCACAGACACCCCAAAACACACAACCAAACATGGACTTGCCCACCAGAAAGACAAGATCCAGCCTCATCCACCATAACACAGGCACTCGTCCCCTCCACCAAGAAGCCTACACAACCCACTGAACCAACTTTAGCCACTGGGGACAGACACCAAAAACAACGGGAACTACGAACCTGCAGCCTGCAGAAAGTAGACCCAAACACAGTAAGATAAGCAAAATGAGAAGACAGAAAAACACACAGCAGATGAAGGAGCAAGGTAAAAACCCACCAGAACTAACAAATGAAGAGGAAATAAGCAGTCTACCTGAAAAAGAATTCAGAATAATGATAGTAAATATGATCCAAAATCTTGGAAATAGATGCAGAAAATACAAGAAACGTTTAACAAGGACCTGGAAGAACTAAAGAGCAAACAAAAAGTTATAAACAACACAATAAATGAAATTAAAAATACTCTAGAAGAGATTAATAGCAGAATAATTGAGGCAGAAAAATGGATACGTGACCTGGAAGATAAAATAGTGGAATTAACTACTGCAGAGCAGAATAAAGAAAAAAGAATGAAAAGAACTGAGGAAGTCTCAGAGACCTCTGGGACAACACTAAACGCACCAACATTCGAATTATAGGGGTCCCAGAAGAAGAAGAGAAAAAGAAAGGGACTGAGAAAACACTTGAAAAGATTATAGTTGAAAACTTCCCGAATATGGGACAGGAAAGAGTTAATCAAGTCCAGGAAGCACAGAGAGTCCCATACAGGATAAATCCAAGGAGAAACACGCCAAGGCACATATTAATCAAACTATCAAAAATTAAATACAAAGAAAACATGTTGAAAGCAGCAAGGGAAAACCAACAAATAACACACAAGGGAATCCCAATAAGGTTAACAACTGACCTTTCATCAGAAACTTTGCAAGCCAGAAGGGAGTGGCAGGACACATTTAAAGGGATGAAGGAGAAAAACCCACAACCAAGATTATTCTACCCAGCAAGGATCTCATTCAATTTGATGGAGAAATTAAAACCTTTACAGACAAGCAAAAGATGAGAGAGTTCAATACCACCAAACCAGCTTTACAGCAAATGCTAAAGGAACTTCTCTAGGCAAGAAACACAAGAGAAGGAAAAGACCTACAATAACAAACCCAAACAATTAAGAAAATGGGAATAGGAACATACATATAGATAATTACCTTAAATGTAAGTGGATTAAATGCTCCCACTAAAAGGCACAGACTGGCAGAATGTATACAGAAACAAGACCCATATATATGCTGTCTACAAGAGACCCACTTCAGACCTAGGGACACATACAGACTGAAAGTGAGAGGATGAAAAAAGATATTCCATGCAAATGTAAATCAAGACAGCTGGAGTAGCAATTCTCATATCAGACAAAGTAGACTTTAAAATAAAGACTATTACAAGACACAAAGAAGGACACTACATATTGATGAAAGGATCAATCCAAGAAGAAGATATAACAATTGTAAATATATATGCACCCAACATAGGAGCACCTCAATACATATGGCAAATACTAACAGCCATAAAAGGGGAAATCGACAGTAACACATTCATAATAGGGGATTTTAACACCCCACATTCACCAATGAACAGATCATCCAAAATAAAAATAAATAAGGAAACACAAGTTTTAACTGATACATTAAACAAGATGGACTTAATTTATATTTATAGGACATTCCATCCAAAAAACAACACAATACACATTTTTCTCAAGTGCTCATGGAGCATTCTCCAGGATAGATCATATCTTGGGTCACAAATCAAGTCCTGGTAAATTTAAGAAAATTGAAATTGTATCAAGTATCATTTCACCACAACACTATGAGACTAGATATCAATTACAGGAAAAGATCTGTGAAAAATAGAAACACATGGAAGCCAAACAATACCCTATTTAATAACGAAGTGATCACTGAAGAAATCAAAGAGGAAATCAAAAAATACCTAGAAACAAATGACAATGGAGACACTACGACCCAAAACCTATTGGATGCAGCAAAATCACTTCTAAGAGGGAAGTTTATAGCAATACAATCTTACCTTAAGAAACAGGAAACATCTCAAATAGACAACCTAACTTGCACCTAAACAATTAGAGAAAGAAGAACAAAAAAACACCCCAAAGTTATCAGACGGAAAGAAATCATAAATATCACATTAGAAATAAATGAAAAGGAAATGACAGCAAAGATCAATAAAATGAAAAGCTGGTTGTTTGAGAAGATAAACAAAATTGATAAACCATTAGCCAGACTCATCAAGAAAAAAAGGGAGAAGACTCAAATCTATAGAATTAGAAATGAAAAAGAAGTAACAACTGACACTGCAGAAATACAAAAGATATACAAAAGATCATGAGAGATTACTACAAGTAACTCTATGCCAATAAAATGGACAATCTGGAAGAAATGAACAAATTCTTAGAAATGCACAACCTGCCAAGACAGGAAGAAATAGAAAATATAAACAGACCAAACACAAGCACTGAAATTTAAACTGTGATTAAAAGTCTTCCAAAAAACAAAAGCCCAGGACCAGATGGCTTAACAGGTGAATTCTATCAAACATTTATAGAAGAGCTAACACCTATCCTTCTCAAACTCTTCCAAAATATAGCAGAGGAAGGAACACTCACAAACTCATTCTACGAGGACACCAACCCTGAAACCAAAACCAGCCAAAGATGTCACAAAGAAAGAAAACTACAGGCCAATATCACTGATGAGCATAGATGCAAAAATCCTCAGCAAAATACTAGCAAACAGAAGCCAACAGCAAATTAAAAGGATCATACACCATGATTAAGTGGAGTTTATTCCAGGAATGCGAGGATTCTTCAATATATGCAAATCAATCAATGTGATACACCATATTAATAAATTGAAGGAGAAAAACCATATGATCATCTCAATAGATGCAGAGAAAGCTTTCGACAAAATTCAACACCCATTTATGATAAAAACCCTCCAGAAAGTAGGCATAGAGGGAACTTTCCTCAACATAATAAAGGCCATATATGACAAAACCACAGCCAACATCGTCCTCAATGGTGAAAAACTGAAACCATTTCCACCAATATCAGGAACAAAACAAGGTTGCCCACTCTCACCATTATTACTCAACATAGTTTTGGAAATTTTAGCCACAGCAATCAGAGAAGAAAAAGAAATAAAAGGAATCCAAATCGGAAAAGAAGAAGTAAAGCTGTCACTGTTTGCAGATGACATGATACTATACATAGAGAATCCTAAAGATGCTACCAGAAAACTACTAGAGCT
>NW_020171794.1:251261-334264 GCF_003031525.2 Neophocaena asiaeorientalis asiaeorientalis
GTTTAGAGAAGAGCTAACACCTATCCTTCTCAAACTCTTCCAAAATATAGCAGAGGAAGGAACACTCACAAACTCATTCTACGAGGACACCACCACCCTGATACCAAAACCAGCCAAAGATGTCACAAAGAAAGAAAACTACAGGCCAATATCACTGATGAGCATAGATGCAAAAATCCTCAGCAAAATACTAGCAAACAGAAGCCAACAGCAAATTAAAAGGATCATACACCATGATTAAGTGGAGTTTATTCCAGGAATGCGAGGATTCTTCAATATATGCAAATCAATCAATGTGATACACCATATTAATAAATTGAAGGAGAAAAACCATATGATCATCTCAATAGATGCAGAGAAAGCTTTCGACAAAATTCAACACCCATTTATGATAAAAACCCTCCAGAAAGTAGGCATAGAGGGAACTTTCCTCAACATAATAAAGGCCATATATGACAAAACCACAGCCAACATCGTCCTCAATGGTGAAAAACTGAAACCATTTCCACCAATATCAGGAACAAAACAAGGTTGCCCACTCTCACCATTATTACTCAACATAGTTTTGGAAATTTTAGCCACAGCAATCAGAGAAGAAAAAGAAATAAAAGGAATCCAAATCGGAAAAGAAGAAGTAAAGCTGTCACTGTTTGCAGATGACATGATACTATACATAGAGAATCCTAAAGATGCTACCAGAAAACTACTAGAGCTGATCAATGAATTTGGTAAAGTAGCAGGATACAAAATTAATGCACAGAAATCTCTTGCATTCCTATACACTAATGATGAAAAATCTGAAAATGAAAAGAAGAAAGCACTCCCATTTACCATTGTAAAAAAAAGAATAAAATATCTAGGAATAAACCTACCTAAGGAGACAAAAGACCTGTATGCAGAAAATTATAAGACACTGATGAAAGAAATTAAAGGTGATACAAATAGATGGAGAGATATACCATGTTCTTGAAAAAAGCTACAAATAGAACTACCATATGACCCAGCAATACCACTACCACGCCTATACCCTGAGAAAACCATAATTCAAAAAGTGTCATGTACCACAATGTTCATTGCAGCTCTATTTACAATAGCCAGGACATGAAAGCAACCTAAGTGTCCATCAACAAATGAATGGATAAAGAAGATGTGGCACATAGATACAATGGAATATTACTCAGCCATTAAAAGAAACAAAATTGAGTTATTTGTAGTGAGGTGGATGGACCGAGAATCTGTCATACAGAGTGAAGTAAGTCAGAAAGAGAAAAACAAATACCGTATGCTAATACATATATATGGATTTTAAGGGAAAAACAAAGGTCATGAAGAACCTAGGGGTAAGTCGGGAATAAAGACACAGACCTACTAGAGAATGGACTTGAGGATATGGGGAGGGGGAAGGGTAAGCTGTGAGAAAGTGAGAGAGAGGAATGTACATAAATACACTACGAAACATAAAATAGATAGCTAGTGGGAAGCAGCCGCATAGCACAGGGAGATTAGCTTGGTGACCACATAGAGGGGTGGGATAGGGAGGGTGGGAGGGAGGGAGATTCAAGAGGGAAGAGATATGGGAACATATGTGTATGTATAACTGATTCACTTTGTTATAAAGGAGAAACTAGCACACCATTGTAAGGCAATTATACTCCAATAAAGATGTTAAAAAAAAAAAGAAATAAAACATGATCTTTGCTGTCACAAAAAGAAAATAAAAAATAAGTTGAAATACTGTAATAGAGAGCAAATCTCACTCTTCCTTGAACAGGAAATACTTATAAACAGGCAGAATAAATTGATAATATAAATATATCATATATTTTGTATTTGTTTACATTTTTTCTTTTATAGAAATCAATTGCACTTTCATCAGTTCAATTTCTAAGCCTAGAGGTCTTTGTAAATTACCTATTTTAATGTAGGTAGCTTTATCTATATCTATAATGGTATTGATATAGTTATGTGTATCTCTGTCTATCTATCTATATGTAATCTTTAAACTCAAAATTTAATTTTTAAAACATAAACACTCTTTAGCCAAGAATAAACTTGGCCACTAGTGATTTTAATTGTTACTCTTTCAATCATTTCTTTTTTAGTTTCCTAAATAAGACAACTTTATTAACATAAGTCTACTACTAAAAATGCCAAAGCACAATCTATTCATAATAAAATTTTATCATAATTTGTTTTGTTATACTAAGTCAGTGAGCACTGTGATAATGACTTCAACTCCCTGTGCAATCCCAGATCCATTTCTGTATTTCATGATAATAGTGGTTTTAATTTCTGCCTGGGTTGTTATGGCTTAAAATAAGCCAACTTGAATTTTCAAATTTCTAATACAGTAGAATGATCTTTCATAATAAGAAGAGCACATGTATTAAATATCACAAAATAATAATGCAAGGAAATCTAATAAGAGTACAAATAATTACATTTATTCATTTCATTGAAAGCCTTCACAAGAATACAAAAGGTAAACCATTAAAAATTTCCCATAAAATAATAGGCTTATGGACTATAGTACTTTACCTTTTTATCTGAATCTATAAGTTATAGAACACTCAGATTTGCATTTTTCTGAATACACAAATGGGATAGATAGAAAAATGTCATTATAGTGTGTTGTCATTGACACCATAGGAAGAGAAGAGAAAGTTTCAAGTAATGCCTAGGTTAAAAGCTATGACAATACAACTAAGATATTTCTGGAATACTGGTTTTTATGCTTTGCTCCTAGCTCCTTCTTTCTTCTAATTCCACATATTTGGTACAATATCTCAACATCTCTTGTGTCTTCAGTCCCTAGGCATGGGACAAAAATTCCTTAATATTGGTCTTCAGAACTGCTCTTTTTCTTCATATTGAATTGTATGAAGCTTATGTCCTCTTAGACATAATTACTTATATGTTCTAGCATGGTGCATGTCTACTAAAAATAGCCCACATATTTGATTTTATTATTCATATTTTAAAACAGATTTTTTTTTAATTCCAATTATTTTTACTATCATCTTTTATATATTTCACAACTAATATTACTTCTCAGTGTCATCAGATAAATGAAATCATTTGGCATAAGTTATGCCTATCTGTATTCAATTCTCTTTAACTCAGCATGCCCAAAACTAAACCCATAATCATGTCTCCCACAAAATTGGTTTGTGCTTCTGTGTTTCTTATCTCATAGAATGCCTTTCTATTCATTTAGATGCATAAACCAGTAATTACAAAGACATCCTTCATTCCTCCATTACCCTCAGCCACTGCATATTCAATTAATTCTAATTATTAATAATTTTACCCTCCAGACATCTGTCATACATGTCTGCTTTGTTCCATCCTCATTGTCAGTGCCATATATCAAACTATGATTTATTTCTTGGATTATTCGCATATACTTTTAAACAGTTTTCTTTTCGCTCTTTTGTGTCCATCCATTCATGTTTCATACCGTAGTTAGGGTGGTCCTTCTATGACTTTATGATTCCTATTTCTCTCAATGTTAGTGTAAACTCCATGACAGAATCGTCAGTGTCCTATAGCATCGTTCCTTTTACATCTATATATATGTCTGACCATGCCCTTATTCAAAGTCCATGTTCAAGTTGTAAAGAACATCTTTGAAGCCCATGCACCTATGGCCAACTAATCTATGACAAAGGAGGCAAGGATATACAATGGAGAAAAGACAGTCTCTTCAATAAGTGGTGCTGGGAAAACTGGACAGCTACATGTAAAAGAATGAAATTAGAACAATCCCTAGCACCATACACAAAAATAAATTCAAAATGGATTAGAGACCTAAATGTAAGACTGGACACGATAAAACTCTTAGAGGAAAACATAGGAAGAATACTCTTTGACGTAAATTACAGCAAGATCTTTTTTGATCCACCTCCTAGAGTAATGGAAATAAAAATAAACAAATGGGACCTAATGAAACTTAAAAGTTTTTTGCAAAGCAAAGGAAACTACAAACAAGATGAAAAGACAACCCTCAGAATGGGAGAAAATATTTACAAAGGAATCAATGGACAAAGGATTAATCTCCAAAATATATAAACAGCTCATGCAGCTCTATACTAAAAAAACAAACAAACCAATTCAAAAATGGGCAGAAGGCCTAAATAGACATTTCTCCAAAGAAGACATACAGATGGCCAGGAAGCACATGAAAAGCTGCTCAATATCACTAATTATTAGAGAAATGCAAATCAAAACTACAATGAGGTATTACCTCACACCAGTAAGAATGGGCATCATCAGAAAATCTACAAATAACAAATGCTGCAGAGGGTGTGGAGAAAAGGGACCCCTCTTGCACTGTTGGTGGGAATGTAAATTGATACAGCCTCTATGGAGAACAATATGGGGGTTCCTTAAGAAACTAAAAATCGAATTACCATATGGCCCAGCAATCTCACTACTGGGCATATACCTAGAGAAAAACATAATTTAAAAAGACACATGCACCCAATGTTCATTGCAGCTCTATTTACAATAGCCAGGTCATGGAAGCAACCTAAATGCCCATCAACAGATGAATGGATAAAGAAGATGTGGTACATATATACAATGGAATATTACTCAGCCATAAAAAGGAACGAAATTGGGTCATTTGTAGAGAGGTGGATGGATCTAGAGACTGTCATACAGAGTGAAGTAAAATAGAAAGAGAAAAACAAATATCATATATTAACACATATATGTGGAACCTAGAAAAATGGTACAGATGAACTGGTTTGCAGGGCAGAAATAGAGACACAGATGTAGAGAGCAAACATATGGACACCAAGGGGGGAAAGCGGTGGGGGAGTGCAGGTGGTGGTGTGATGAATTGGGAGATTGGGATTGACATATATATATTAATATGTATAAAATGGGTAACCAATAAGAACCTGCTGTATAAAAAGATAAATAAAATTAAATTGAAAATTAAAAAAAGAAACAAAGAGTATAAATAAAGAGTTAGGGACAACAATTTATCTGCCACAGTTTCTTCTTTTCTGCTTCCAAAGGGAAATGAAACAAGTTTATTACAATATTCTTACAGACCTTATCTCTGAGATTATTCCAAGCTTGCAGTGCTCCTTTGGCCTCACACATCAAAATATATTATTCTAATATTTTTCCCCTTTACAGGAAAATAGTCCAAAATTGTGACTGTTATAGAAGCAATAAAAAATTATTTAAATGACCAACTTCACAAAGCCAATATTTTCCCTCTCTTTTTGAAATAGCTTTGGAGTTAATATTTAGCCACAAGAATTAATCTAAACCTAACAGATTTCAACATATTATGTTGTATTATCACAACTCTTAGAAAAAGGGCCTCTAAAATATTGAATCTTAGATAGCGGTTATTCTAGTCTCTAAATCTTCCACAATCTGATTATATCTGAAAAACAGCTATGAAAATTATCCTGAAATATTTGAGTGCCTATATATGTGTATATCTATATATATCTATATCTATATATATATATATATATATGAATTAAGAAATGATACATATTGTTAAAAAGTTGTGCCTAATAAAATTAATTAAACATGTGAAAATGTATTCCTAAGAATATATCTTAGGTTTTTCTAAAATGTTTAATTTTCCTCAACTTATGCATATTACATTCAGTACAAAGATATATATCACAGAAAAGAAGATTTATATATATATATATATATATGGCTATTTATCTATCTATCTATATATAGATATATATACATTTAGGCCAGTGTGCATCACTGATCTGGACCTATTCTTGGTTTATTGTGTCCATGGAGTTTTCCCATTTATCCTGTAATATCTTTCAAAATGCTTTCAAAAATGCTTCTATTCAGTATATATATCAAAGTGAGGTAGAAACCTCCCGCAAGAATTGTTTCCTCTGGATATAAAGCCTTGTATCAAAGAACAATTTCAGAATATATGTTTAATATCTTGTGTTTCTCAAAGAGGGAATAGAATTTCAAACTAATATGTTCTCAACAGACTTATAACAAAGGCCTAATGCATTACTATATATTACAGCTAAAGGACAAGTATTTTATAAATTCCTGTGGACATTATTTTCCTTAGTAAAAATTATTTTATAAGCTTTCAAAGGCAGTAAAATTTGTAGGAAATTATACATGGGGACATATTAAAGGATATATTATTGTCAAAAATTTTTTTCTCCTCTATTTTAGATAACATTTGGTTTCTATGAAATAAGGCACCACTCTTGTTTGTATTGAAAAATTCTATTTCTAAAACTCACATAAGAAGGCTAAGTTTTTTCAAGAGCCACAACTGGAGTAATTTAGTGTAACTGTGAGATGATGATTGAGGAGGGAGAAAAGTGGTCAAATATAAAATATTATATTCAGTGGAGACAACTGGAGAATAATGTTTTACAAAAAAATAAATTTTGCAAAATGTATAAGGAGACAATAAAATAGAAGAAAAAATCTGGAAAGTGAATTAAGGATTGGCTATATATTGACAATACCTTATTTTTGAAAATGGATTAGTTAAAAAATTCATTTCAATCACAGTAAAGATTACATAAACACAGAGATGTTTGCTAACAAGATTTTGAGAAAATATTTTTCTTAGGAAGCTGTACAAAGTCAATAAAGAAATACTATTAATGAAATTAAAGAAGGTACAATCATAATAATGGATAAAATAACTTTAAAACTGGCTGATTAAAATAAAGTCATGCAATGCATTTTTTACATTGTTAGAAATTTTCAAAAGGGATATGTATACTACCTAAATACAGCAAGGCTTATACTTAAGCCCTCTCTCACTTTCTTCATATTGTGTCCTAAGACTAACCAGTCGATATCCTATCTTTATTGAGCATTCATAGATAAATAATACATTTTTAACTCTAGATCATATTTATTTATATTTACATATATTGCATGTATTCTTATATATCCCAGTAACTAGTAGAGAGCTCCACTTCAATATCTCTGAGGCAGATCAAACTCAATACGTGTCATAATAAACTTCCCGTATTTCAATGTTGGTAAAGCATACATAAGCTACCTTTATTCTGTTACATTAGCCAGCAGTGTGTCATTCTTGACACCTCTCTCTCTAAACCCAGTTCTGTGTCATAACACATGAGCTGTCAATCATCTGTATTCAAATAAAAGCCATTCTTTCCTCTTGCACACTGGATCTCATTCCTTCTAACCTGCAAGTGGCCATTGATCCAGTACTTGTCCCTTTTCTTGCTTGTGTTATTTATTTTGCCCTTTCTCAATCATCATCATCAACTTGACATGTTATTTTCATTCTTTAAACAATCAAACAAATCTTGATGTCATTTACAGGCAGTGCGAATTACATAAATCGCCTCACAGTAAAATTCCTTGAAAGAATTGTCTTTTGAAATGCTAAATTTCTTTCTTCCCATTCTCTTTTGATCCACTTCAATCTGGCGTTGTCCCTTCATGAAAATGCTTTTATCAAGTTCCTCATTGCCCTTCATATTGCTGAATCTAGTGGCTGTTTCCGAGGCTTCAGCTTACTATCAGTAGCATTTGAAAGAGATGACCACACATCCTTCCCTGGCAACTGTACTTTCACTTATTTTTTATTTAAATAAAATTAAATTAAATTAAATTTATTTAAATTAAATATTTTTTATTTATTTATTTTTTATTTACTTATTTTTATTTAAATAAGTGAAATTATTTCACAAGTGCTTATTTTATTTTCTCCCTATGTCTCTAGCTATTTCGTTTCAATGTCTTTGGCTGGTTGCTCTTACATCATACAATTAATGTTACACTGCCACGAATTTTCCCTTTTTAGATTGGGATTCTAACTCCATATCCATTTCCATGGCTTTATATATTATCAATATGCTGATGAGTTCCAAAGTTCTATCTCCAAACTGACTCTCTCCCCTTAACTCCAAATTCATATATCCAATGGTCTTTCTACCATCTTTATGTGGATAGCTGATAGGCACCCCAATCCTGTTCAGGAAAGTACCCCGTGTTTGCTAAACATAATCATTCTCTTAACTATATGCTTCCATACAACCATATTTCTTGTCTTATATACATGTCTTTCTATTCTTACCTGTTAGACTATAATCCACTGTTATTTACTTACTGTATAGTATAAGAACTTAAAACAATAGTAGTGGGACTTCCCTGGTGGTGCAGTGGTTAAGAATCTGCCCGCCAATGCATGGGACATGGATTTGAGCCCTGGTCCGGGAAGATCCCACATGCCACAGAGCAACTAAGCCC
This sequence comes from Neophocaena asiaeorientalis asiaeorientalis, assembly GCF_003031525.2. Lineage (NCBI taxonomy): Eukaryota > Metazoa > Chordata > Mammalia > Artiodactyla > Phocoenidae > Neophocaena > Neophocaena asiaeorientalis. The sequence continues at coordinate 259,527 of NW_020171794.1, forward strand.
GTCTGCCACAACTACTGAGCCTGAACTCTAGAACTCGCGAGCCGCAACTACTGAGCCCGGGAGCCACAACTACTGAAGCCTGTACACTTAGAGCCCGTCCTCCACAAAAAGAGAAGCCACCGCAATGAGAAGCCCGTGCACCGCAACAAAGAGTAGTCCCTGCTCATTGCAACTAGAGAAAGACTGCAGCAATGAAGACCCAACGCAGCCAAAAATAAATAAATAAATTTATTAAAAGAAAAATAGCAGTCACATAATAGGTGCTAAGTGATTATTTGTAAAATGAATTTACCAATCACTTATTAAAAAATTAATAAAATTCACATTAGATTCATTGAAAGTCACAATGAAAATGAAAATTTAGGAAAATTATCAACTGTTTAGTATATATTACAGTTAAATATATTGCTTAAATTTTTTTTTTAAATTTTATATTAGGGTTTACATTCTAAATTACATTTAGAATTATGATTGTGGTTTGTTTTAGAAAAATACTTATTAAGACATTTTATGTGTGTCATAACTAGAAAAATATATAAATGGCAGTAAACTTATTGCTGGCTAATTAAATATAGAAACCATAGATATTTCAGATTAAATAAATTGAAGCCCAGTGCCATAAAATAACCTCCTAAGATCATATAAAGAGATTATGACAGAGCAGAGACTAGCATCCAGATAATTTATTTTTAAATTCAATCATTTATTAAGACATAAAACCTAACGGTTTTGAGAAATAATCCTATAACATGTTGATTAAGAAAAAATATAGATAAGGGTAATTTTTTAAATACCTAGAAAATAAAATGTAATATAAGTCCACTAAAGACCTTGGCAGAGACCTTTACTTGCCCACACAAATATCCCTTCATCCCTTCCTCCTTAATAATAATAAGGAGGTGGTAGGATGTGGCAGGTTTCCAAGTTAATAGGCTATACTTCTCAGTCTCTCTTGCTGCTAGGTGTAAGCTTGTAACTGATTCTGACTAATGACATATAAGCAGAAGTAGTTTAATGGGACCTTTAAAAATAGTTTTTAAGTATACAACCCCCTTACCCACCTTCTTTCCTCCTTGCTTCCTCAAACGAAGAGGGAGTGATGCAAGTTCCAAAAGTTATCTAGGACCTTGGAATGACTTTGAAATTAAAAGCCATTTCTTAAGATAGACAAAGTAGAATAGATGGAACCTATGTCCCTGATGACTTTGACATCATCCTACCTGCCTAACTTGGGAATCCTTTCATGTGAAAGCTAAAGTTTCATCTTAGTTAAGCTAGAATATTATGAGTTGTTTCTTATGTGTGGCTGATCCTAATTGATCTAGGATACTTTAAATCATATAAGTGACTGAGTAATATATACTTGTTAAAAGGGAAAGCTTCTGATATGGAGAATTAATTAAAAAATGATTATTTGGGGGAATGTCAAGAGTATTTACCAATTTTGATTTTATTTCACATTTATTTTATATTCTCACAGGGATAATTTCTCATCCTTTTAGAAGAATCTTACAAAAAAGGGTTATTTACAGTTTTGTGTCCTAGAGTATGGTCTTCATATTTGTGTCCTAAATATCTGGTAAATATTATTGTAGTGATTTTTGATAAAGCTGAGGAAGTCATTAAAAAAAAGAGACAAGATGCATCTTAACATTTCAAATATTCATTCAGTATACTTAGATTCCATGTTTAGTGTCTTCCTGATTCACTCAATTTCTCTTTATACACAGACAAATTTGTAGTCTTATGTTCATGTTGTTTCCTTGTTCTTCTACTTCTAGTTTAAAAATACAACTTAATTTTCACCTTGATGAACTACCTGTGGGCATTTATTTGTCTTATTTTAACATAACTCCACATGATCAAACAAGTGTACTCCCCTACTGTGTCTTTACATAAACAATCTAGATGGTAGTGCAAATGACACCACAGTGTTCCATACCAGATGGAATGAGATAAATTACTTGAATAGAAACAAGAACATTGAAATGAATACACACAAAAATCAAAAAACTTTATTTTTCATCCCAATTAGTATTTGAAATAGCAAACCTTTTTGATTATTGAATGCATGACTTCCTATAGATAACAAAAAGCACACTATCTGATGTATCTCTTGCTATTGCTATTATAGGAAAGGAAAAACAATTTAAATTTAGTTCCAGTGTCCTTTTTCTTATCTTAAAAAGGTTATAACTAGTTCAGATGGCCATAAAAATCATAAACAGGTTTATTTACATTCATTATATAAACATGTATGTATATAATATAATGCATCAACATTAATCTACTAAACTTTTAATTAATTTTGCTCCTATAGTTTAGTGACTAAAGTTAAGTTCACTCAGGTTTTGGATTGGAAGAGAGTTAAAGATAATTAGTAGGGGTCACATTTTTTTAGAACTGGAATGCAGGTTGAGAAGAGTGCTGTGAGAAGAAAAAAGATTTGGGTATGAAGTGAAACAACTGAAGAAACGAAGTCTTCATTATTCACCTTTCTTTCAACAAATATTCTTTGAATGCCTACATATACCAAATATTTTGGGGACTGAGAAAAATCAGTGAACAAGACTCAACCCTGTTCTAAAGCTACTTGTAGAACAGGGATTGCTCATATGAATCTATACTAAGACTGAATGCAAGAGCAAATGAAAACAAGCACAATGTATTATAACCTGGAGGTCAAGCAGCCATAGCAAATGAGATGAGAAGATCAAGAGTTCAATGAAAACACAAATATAGAGGGATAAGTAAACACCAGGAAGTAGATCAAGGATTCAAGGGATTTGTACAACAGAGTGATAACACCGAATTTAATAGAATTTCAAAGGTCAAGGTATATCAGTTGACATCTTCTTATAGTTACAGTATGTTTACACCAAAATACATTAAAAGACAGTAATGTAATGTTGAAACATTCTTATATAGAATACACTATTTTTTTATATTAGAAATCATTTCAAATTCTCAAAAAGGGACTTTCACATTTCTCTCAATAAGCTCTACAAATATATATTTACTGATTTTTAAAATGTATGTTATGATATGTTTCTCATGATGCCATCTGACTTTAGGTGCTTGCAGAAGTCATTTTTTGAACTTTTGAGAAGCATGAGAATCAAACTCAATAATATCAACTTTAAAAACACTGCTACAAGTAGCTAATATTGAAAATCTGCTTACAATATGCCAAGATCTAAGTGAAGTGCTTTCTAAATTTTTAGCTCTTTCAGTTCTCACCACATTCTTAGGTAGTAATTATTATAATTATCCTCATTTACAGGTAAAACAGGCTGAATGAAATGAAGTTATCTGTCAAGTTATACTGCTGGAGTGCTAGAGACGTTTGCTAAACCAATGTGCTAACCATATCATCTCTATGATAGATTATCATCACCATTCCAGGTGATTGAGGTAGACAGAACAGTGAGAATTTTCTAGGGGAGATTCATTCTGATATAGTGGAAAATCTGTGCAGCAAAAATGACCTTAATAATTTTATAATGTTTATCTTATCAATATATAAAATTCAAAATTTATTGATTCACAACATGTCTGAATCAACCTTTGCTGAAAAGGAAGAAGATGATTAGGATGATCTTACCTTGAAAATACATGATGTATGTAAAATAGACATTTCAGGGCTTTGGAGAATACTTCAAATCCACGATATTGTAGTCCAAAAACTAATGATATTGTAGCCAAAAAGACTGAGATACAACAATAAAACAACTGTAAATGACATTCCAGATATAATAAAATGTTAAGAAGAAAGCAACCAAAAACACATTTTACATATGAGTTGTAACTGAAATTCCATAAAAGCAGATATGCTGAATATATATATATATTTCCAATTGAACTACTTCTTGCATTATCAAAACTCTTGGTAACATCTTCCAGGGTAAGTAACAGGGTTTATCATTATTTTTTAATTAATTTAAAGAGGCTGTTCATGGTTCCCCTCCACAACTGGATAATGTAATAAAGTGCCATTTTTTATATATAAAATAAGTTAAATTGAGTTGGTAAATATTGTTACTCAGAGTTGAAACTCTTTGTGGCAAATAGAGTTGAATTTTATATTTCATATATAATATTTATTTTTCTCTTTAGAAACAGCAGAAAATTACAAAAAAACATAGAAAAGATAATGAAAAAACTTTAAATCAGATTTAAAACCATATATACACACATATAGTCATGTCCCATTTTAAAATGTACTTTATATTCACTTTAAATTTTAGTCTAACATCTGGAGATATTCTTCCATGGTTACAAAATTTGGTTTAATGGGAAAAGATAAGCTGTATTTTACCTTGAGTTTCTGTAGGAATCTTCAACATTTATCACCTGGATTTCTGAGTAAATTGCTTAAAAGTTATATCTACCTGTGTCATATTCATTGAATGATTTTTTTAGGGTTTGAATTAATAATTTCTTTTAACTTTTTTAACCATATTTTGTCAGTGTTCTCTGTGAACAAACTGTTTGTGAATTTTGTGTGACACTGTCATAGTCATTTAACACCAAAGCTTCTTAAGATATTTGCAAAGTAGCAAGTTCCCACAAGATATAAAATCTGAGACTGGTGTTAATTGCTCACATTCCAGAAATCTTCAAGTCATGACACTAATGTCAACATTTAACAAAAGCATAAATGTTTAGGCAGAAAGGGTATTTTTGGCTCCTGAACTGCAAAACTGTTTATTAGAAAGATTATAAGTATCTATCTATATATACAGGTATATTTCATTTTATTACACTTCACTTCATTGTGCTTCATCGATATTCTGTTTTTTATTAATTAAATATTTGTGCAACTCTGCATTGAGCAAGTCTATTGGCACCATATTTTTAACAGCATTTTCTCACTTTCTGTCTCTGTGTCACATTTTGGTAATTCTTTTAATATTTCAAACTTTTTCATTATTATTATTTTTGTTATCGTAATCTGTAATCAATGATCTTTGAGATTACTACTGCTACTTGTTGAAGACTCAGATGATGGTTAGCATTTTTTAGCATAAAGTATTTTTTTAATTAAGGTATGTGCATTGTATTTTTAGACATTTTAGACTATTGCTCAATTAATAAGCTACAATATCTTGTAAACATAACTTTTCTATGCACTGTGAAACCCAAAAATCTGTGTTATTCACTTTACTATGATATTCACTTTATTGAGGTGATCTGAAACCAAACTTCAAATTCGCTGAGCTATGCCTGTAAATAAAATCTTTTTTAAATGTGATTTATGTTCAACAAGTATTAGTTTGCTGGTAAGAAGCTAAATTTTGAATAAAAGGTATTTGAGAAAACAAATTTTAAAATATTGCTTTACATTAAACACAGCAACTTATTTTAATTTACATTTATATCACATATGCATTAAATTGATACTTAAACATCCCTGTGGAAGTCCATTTTTTGAGATGTTTTGTTTTTTGGATTTTTTAAATACAGTGTGATAATTTCTTCATATACTTTCATTCATCTATATTTTCTCTTCCTCTATCTTTATCTCTAAATAGATCCTGTAATAACTAACTAGTTAATAGTTACTGCATAACACATGAACAGCTACTGTTTTTTATTGGATGGAGAAGAAAAATTACTCCTGAATTTGTATTTCCAAAACCATGCTTTGTACAAAGATTTCTGTATGTGACTTTTATTTATCTCATCTTTTAAAATAGCCCATCCTTGCATTCTTCCTCAACTGTGCTGAAAAAGCCCCAACCTCTCTCTGTGTTCAAGACATGAGGCTATCAAACACTAGTTTGTTCTCTATATCTGTGAGTCTGCTTCTTTTTTGTTATATTCACTAGTTTGTTGTATTTTTTAGATTCCACATATAAGTGATATCATATAGTATTTGTCTTTCTCTGTCTAACTTATTTCACTTAGCACAATGCCCTCCAAGTCCATCCATGTTGCTGCAAATGGCAAAATTTCATTCTTTTTTATGGCTGAGTAGTATTCCATTGTGTGTGTGTGTGTGTGTGTGTGTGTGTGTGTGTGTGTATCTCACATCTTCTTTTTCCATTCATCTGTTCATGAAGACTTAACATTGATTCTATATCTTGACAATTGTAAATAATGTTGCTGTGAACATTAGGGTGTATGTATCTTTTTGAATTAGTGTTTTTGTTGTTTTCAGATATATACCCAGAAGTGGAATTTCTGAGTCATATGGTAGTTCTAATTTTAGTTTTTCAAGAAACCTTAATACTGCTTTCCACAGTGGTTTCACCAATTTACATTCCCACCAACAATGTAGGAGTGTTCCCTTTGCATTCCCTAGTGGTTGGTTACCAGTGGGGGGGCCAATATAGAGGTGAGGAAGTGGGAGGTACAAAGTATTAGCCTACAGGGAGGTATTGTACAACATGGGGAATGAAGTAAATATTTTGTAATAACTGTAAATGGAATGTAATCTTTAAAATTGTATAAAAATTTAAAAGAAATATTAAAAGAAACAAGGCTATTATTTCATATCTTTACAACGATATCTGACAGTTACTGTTTTGCATTTTTTAAACTTTTTTTTCTTTTCTATTCTGCCAATTGAAGTGCTTTCATTAAATGTTCTTCAAATTTAAGAAATAGTAAAAGCATTTGGAAAAGAAATTTTACTGAACTTCTTTTTCAGTTTGATAGAGAGGTGCTAGCTTGACCATAATTGCCAACAATTTCCTTTGAAATTAAATGGCTTTGACTTTCTTTTGGTCTTTAATCACATCTGAGTACCTAGAAGGTAAACACCTGTTGCTCTTTGAAATGTTTGTATTTTTTAATGGGAAGAGCTTACTTGAAACATTTAATTATTCTTCATAGAAGCATAAGACTGTATCTATAAATAGGTAGCTATGATTTTTATTTGATGAACATAAGGGAAACCTGTTTGCTTCCTTATAGTACAGCTGACACTCAGAGGGACATATATGAGAAGAGGTTAGTAAGACATAGTGCCACATCCATTTGCTTTTATTCATGTTCATTTTTTTATTTCACTAAATTAAATAACCTCTTCATTGTTCTTCAAAACAAAAGCTACAGTTTTACTAGATTGCCAATTGATATTAAATTCTACCTGAGTGCCCCTGGCTTCACTGCTAATGAGAATGGAGTTAGAATTTTAGCAGCCAGATTGGCTTCTTTCAAACTACCTACAGAGACAAACAAATGAACAAAAAGATTTTAATAGTTTAAAAGCTACTATAATGACAACAAATAAACCTATTGAAATACAGCACGATGAAAGTAAACCTTAAGTGTTAGAAAGTGAGAAAAAAAGGAGACGTAGGGTTCTTTTTTCTAGTCCTGGTTCCAATGTAAAGCCCTGGATTCAGAGTCTAGAAATCTGAGTTCTAGTCCTGGTTCATTCATTTACTATTATTTTTATATTTGATAACTTACTGAATATATTTCAACCCTACATTTCTCATCTGAGTAATAAAGAAAATAACCATATCCTTGTAATAAAATTTTCAAAATGATAAATCTTCATTACAAATGTGAAGGTAATAAAATGATTTGTTCTACACAAATTCAGCCTATAATTAATATATTTATGTGGTGCTGTGGATAGTTCTCTTCCCTCATTGTCCAGAGAAGACATCTATAAAATCATCTAAAACACAACAGAGACATTAAAATTGATTAATTAAAAAGACATTTAGCACGTAGTCACATTCATTCCTTTAACTTTGTTTAATTCCTGTGTGCCACATATCACTCTTTAAAATAATGAAATTTTCTTACATACCTTCTGAGAATTCATTGACAAGAGATGATTTACTCTTTGGCTTTGCACTTTAATGTTTATTAAGTTTCTTGTATTGAGTGGATTCTGGATGCCTGTTAGTTACAGGCATGAAACATGAATAGCTTTTTTCTAAATAAGGGATAAGCAGATTTCTCATGCGTCCAAATGGTGAAGTGAATGAAACATCAAAAGATATCAGTCGGATTATATCTCAGATTGAATCTTTTAGTAGTCAAATTTATGCAAGTATTCTAAGCAACATGGGCTCATAAAAGAGTTCTGCTCTCACCTACGTACCAACGTTTCTCAGGAGAAAAACAAATTTCCAATAAGAAGTGCCACCAAGTCAACTATCCAGTAACAACTATGTAATTTTTCTGTGGCAGAACACAAGTTATATATGAAAAAGTGAAATGAAGCTACAGACATGGTGCACTTAAGTTTTTATTAGTAGCAAACAAAATATCAGTATATGTGGCATCAAAACATGATAGAACTGGAAAATTGTACACAGAAATATAAAGTGCATATATATGAAAATGTGAAGTATAAATAATTATACACAGAAATATTAAGTTTAGTATAGATAAGGTCTCTTGAGTATCATTAGGGTAGTGGAAATTCAAATCATAAGACACATTTAGTTTATTTTAAGCAATCTGGTATGGCAGTCTATAGTAAGAATAGTGTATATGTAGAAGGTAAAAATGGGTATTTATTAGCAGCTGAATAATGGAAGATAGAGAGTAGTAGTCCTAATAAATATTGGGACTATTATTATGGTGACTGAGAGTCTATGTAAGCTACAGAAAAAGAGAAACAGAGAAAGGCAAGAAGAAACACAGGGTAGAAAACATGCAGACATTACGATGAGTCAGAATTAGACTATTTTTTAAAAAAATAATGGACATGTGTGGAGATGGAAACATCCTTCTGTAATGCAATTAGGCAATAATGAATTTGTACCTGTTCGGAAATGGTATCAATCCTTGATTTTAATATCATTGGCATAATGGTGATAGTTTATTGAGCATGTAGACTAGTAAGAAAACAGAGTACAAATTAGAACAGAATCTTGAAATTGCATATAGGAATTTAAAAAACAAACACCAATAAAATCTATGTAGAAAGTATAATCAAAGTAACAGGGGAAATAATCAAAAGTATGCAGTATTACAGAAACCAAGGTAGAAGTTTTAAGATTGATCAGGGCTGAAATGTACCAATCTTAAAATAGATATAGACAGGACAAAGGATGTTGGCTATGGAAAAAAGTTAGAAAAGAGTAGTGAATATAGAGCAGTAAATACAGTGATGAAATGGGAAGTGAAGAAGCAGAGGGGTTGGATGGAGACTTTTTTTTTTGTAAGTTTGGCACAGAGGTTGAGGCCATTATTTGTATTTAAACCAGAATGGAGGAAAGAGTTTCACCACACAAACGACTAAACACGACTGCATCCAAGGGAAATAAGCAAGTTGAAAATGCAAAATTGAAGATACACAGAAAGGGGTAAAGGAAAACGTGATCAAAAGCTAAAGTGGTAATCACTAAATATAATAATTTGATATTGGAAAGAAGAGCAAAACACAAAGTACCTAGTCCAGCAACAAATTTCCTTAGAGTTGTACTTTATTTCAAATTGTATTAGCTTTGTAACCTTAAGCAAATCATTTAATGTCTTGGGCTCTATTTCCTTGTCTGCAAAATATAAGTGATAAGCACACATGACTCACACAGCACTGTGTGAAAATACAAGGGAGAATAAAGGTGTTTCATCAGTTGAAAAATATTCTAGATGTGATTAACGTTATTATTTTCTGGAAAAAAAAGAAGAACTTTGGAAACCGAAAATGAGGGGAGCAGCAAAAATGTTTTATGATTTTTACTGTGTAATGATTTAATGTACCTGGGTTAGTTAATAGGTTAAATTTGCATAGAACTCGTATTTGTGTGGTGTTCTTTTTCATTATTACTTGCACAACTTACTGATAGTTAACATACTACATAATATCCCAGTAAAATAATTTCTGTTGAGATATTTAATTTAAGCTACATATTTAGATGCACTCTTGTCAACTCTAAAACAAATTTCCTATGAATGTACTAAAAATTATGAGATAAAGTATTCTCTTAATTGGTTTTATACATTCATATAATCTGAACACTATGTAAGTAGCAATAAAAGTTGCAATAGCCCTTAAGACTTACACATGACAAGCAGCTTGTGGTAAGCAATAAAGACTCAAGGATAACAATATGAATCAGTTTTCTAAGTCTACTGCTCACTGTGAGAGAGCAATAGCATAGAACATATTTTTATTTGTACGTGCAAAATAGTTCCTGATAATAAATATGTCACCATATGATATTGCAAAGAATACTTCACCCTACTGTTCCTAGAGGAATTCATAACACTCTAACTAGCAGAATTCATTCTCTGCGGATTTCAAAATGCAAATTGATTTGTTCATTTTCCTGGTTTAGAGAAACATAATATGCCCCTGCTGCCCCATGAGATTCTTCAGATTTCCTTGACTGAAGGCAAAGTACCTATTAATACTTACAAGTAAATGCCCCTGGGGTCATACTGAAAGCACAAAAACTCACTAGGATCCATTGACTAATTTTTAGAATCATACGGAATTTCAAATGATCAAGCTTAAATACTTTAAAATATATTTTATTTTAAACCAACCAAGATTATTATTATTTTTTATTCCTATTTTTCTATGAATTATAAAACCAAGAAACTAAACTTGTATCATAAGCCTTTTATTTAAAAGCACTTGCATTAAAATTATACTCACTATTGAAAGTAATATGTATCATACAGTATGTAAGATATAGGTAGAAAGTATTTTATAGATGCAGGAAGTCAATGAAAGCTTTTTTTTTTTTTTTGCGGTATGCGGGCCTCTCACCGTTGTGGCCTCTCCCATTGCGGAGCACAGGCTCTGGACGCGCAGGCTCAGCGGCCATGGCTCACGGGCCCAGCCGCTCCGCGGCATGTGGGATCTTCCCGGACCGAGGCACGATCCCGTGTCCCCTGCATCGGCAGGCGGACTCTCAACCACTGCGCCACCAGGGAAGCCCAATGAAAACTATTTTTATCATAAGCCAACTGGAAAGCTCTCAGTCAGAATGATACTATTTAAAAATATATATTGTGTACAGACCATACGTCATATACCTGGCAGGGATGCTGCAAATAGTAAGATATAAATACCACCTTTTACTCCATGGAAGGAAGTTTTGGAAGGGAATATTACAATAAAATGTGATAAGTTCTACAATGTTCCTAAGTAAGGTTATGCTGTGGGAATCAATGCAGTGCCTGAAGACAGCCGAAAAGGGGAGTATTTAGGTATGGACAGATACCTGAAAGACTTCTGTGGAGGAAACATTTTTGTTCCACGAGACATTTTGTCAGAACTTTGCCAGGTGACATATGTAACAGATGAAGGCATGAGCAAACACAGCATGATGAGGAAACTACAGGTAGTTAAATATAGTCTGCCTGAAGATGGAGATGATAGGAATGACAGGTGAATTCAAAGCATGAATCCCTTTTGTAACATAATAAGAAGTGAGAGGGTTTTTTTTTTTTCACTCTATAGGTGGTGAGAAGCCAGTTTAATATTTAAGTGTAATTTCAAAGCAGTCCTCCTACAGAGATTATTCTGACAGCAGAGCTGATGAAAGCAGAGACAGGAGACCAAAAGAGGGGGAAGAAAATATATGTGGAGAAACATGGAGATGGGGGGACTCAGAACAGAAATGCCTACAGTATAAACATGGTTTCCTTTAGTTATTCATTTGATATGTTACATAAATGACAGATAAGTTTATGTGCACTCTCCAGTTTCAGTCTTGGGTAACTGGATGGATTCTATGAAAAATCACAAATGTAGGAGTAAAGGAAAGTAGGTTCCCTTATGGAAAGACATGTGCTATAAAACAAGTGGCTTTAGTTATATTGAAACTAAGTCATTGTCAAGAAATTCAAGATTTTGCTATACTTCCAGTCCTTGAATAGCCGTAAATCTAAGCATGGTAAGGATTTTCAGGGTTGTACAGGCTTGTGAGAATTCAGCATGGTTGGTATAGGGGAAAAGATTAGAATGAGTCACCAGTGGTGTTACAATGGTGTTAATTGAATCAAGTATCTTTAGTAGTGGAAATGCAGGAACTGTAATTGCTATGTCTTCTGAACTGCACCATTACACAGTTGAAGACAAACCTAGTTGCACATTTACCTAAAATATCACAACTATTGAGGCAGATTCACTAGTTGTCTCTCCCACAACATCTGGTTACCTCTTCTTCTATAATAGACATGTTAGTTGAGTACTTGAGAATCCAGGCAAAACAAATTTTTCCAGACTCCCACACAGCTGGAAGTGGCCTTGCAATCAGGTCTCCAACAATGGAATATAAGTAGAAGTGATATATGCACCTTTCAGGTCATCCTGAATAGAACATGGACCTAGAAGTGGGAATCAAAGTGGTATTTTAAATACAAGATCTAAGACACAATTTAATGATGACAAAGCAACCACATAGACAGAGCTTTGGTCCTCAATGACATGGAGAAGTCAATCATAAACTGTTGATACTTAGTAAATGAAAGTGAAATAGACTTCTACTCTGATTAAGACATTATTGTTTCGTTATCACAACAAAAGCATAAGAAAATGTTTTGAGGTCAGTCTAAACATTTATAGTAAAGATATGGCCTAATGTTATTTGTCATTTAAAAAAATTATCAAGTGCATGTGGGATTTGATTTTTAGCAAACAAGTACCCAATTTCTATGCTTTTAATAAGGAAGATGAATGAAGCTAAGATATTTAGCAAAGAGTTTTGGGTATGTGTACAAAGCAAAGAAGGTTTCAGTTACTCGAATTTAGAACAGTGTGCAGAACAATGCCATCCCACTCATATTTTATATCATCTAATTCTATTTATTAAATTCTATGTTATTTAATTATGTTGATGGTCTGCTGTATTCTAAGGAGAATTAAAATTAATAATAAATATTAAATCTCAAAATGATAGTATCAAATAGGAGGTAAACATTATGATTAAAAATGAATATGATTATGTCAGGTCCAGTATGTGACCTAGAGTGTTTATAATAGTTAAGGTACTTGTCCAAGCATCATGCAAATTTAAAAGCTACAATTTACACCCTGTTTATACCTTAAAACAAAATTTGAAGTAAGAATTTATCACTTTAAATATGAGAAAATAGAAGCTCAGAAAGTTTAGGCTACCTGGTTATACAGAGTAAGTGATGTCCAGGTTATTTAACTCCGATGTGTAATCCCATAGACATCACTGCGATATTCTCTTCCCATTTGCAAATCAAATATGTGTTGATCGTTTACTACATCCCAGGAACGATGCTGTGTCTTTAACATATTTCAACTTATTTAATACTCTCCTTGAATTAGAGGGGAAAATCTGAGGTTCAGTGACGTCTGAGATTGCCTGTTTTGTAAGTTGTAAAATCTTTACTTAAATTCTGGTCTGTCTTAAATGAAATTTTGTGCTTTTAACCACTATTCTACATCTTTCATATATTTGTTTGTGAATAAAGATTTACCAAATGCAAAAAAATGCATGTTTTATAGTGTTATATGTGCAGTTATTAGCTATTAAGTATTAATTAGTAAAATGATCAGGGGAAACTTCATTCATTAAGGAAAATCAAGGCTGGATAATTAGAGAGTGCTTTGGGATATTCAATAATAAGATAGCCATCTGAGAGCCTGAACAAAGATTAAGAATTTATAGAGGTTGAGAGGGCCAAACCTATTCCCTTAACTTGAAAATAATCTCCCTCTGCAGCCTTGCCATGCAAAATAAAAGCTCTGATTTAATCTGTTGACATGAGACAATGGTAATTCCTGTTATTGAAATATTATCCGGAGAGTATGATACATTACAATAATTTTAGGCATCACAACTTCTCTCAAATTAATTTATTTGAGTAATTTTTTTTGCCTAGGAGAATCCTGAGCAAATGGACTGTAGTAATGAGTCATATGTTTTCTGATGATAAAATGAAACCTCTAGACAGGATTAGTGTCATTAAAAAAAGAAGAAAAGTTTATTGCCCTAGTTTTTCTGATGCACATATAACCCAAAGCAGTGCTTCATTTAGCTGAAATGGTTTATTTTTATCAATACTTAACTAAAAGTATTTATAGCTTCAGTGCTATTTCTACAGGTTACATATATACATTATAATATAGTCTTCAGTGAAAACCAAGTATCTTTGTTTAAAACAGCCATACTGGGCAAGCTCTGCTTTATGTACATAGGAATTGAAGTCCGGGTTCAGAACAAATGTCTTCTTCATGACTTCTCTTTTTTGGGGAAGAGATAGTTTTCCTCAACACTGCTTCCTCTGTGCTTCTTCATCAGTTTTCTGTTGCTCCTGATATTACCTATGTGCCAGCAATATTACAAGATGGGATGGTGGAAATGTATAGCCCAATCCTCTGGGGTATATTTTTGAGTTCAAAATATCCAAAAGGTCAGAGTATCTAAGTGTCAGTTCCAAGATAAATATTCTCATAAAGTGACCAGAGTTCCTATTTTGTACTTCTACTGGTGCTAGAAAGCCTGTGTCTTGTGTTTAGCTCTAAAAATAGCTATGGTACTTAATAACTTTACACATCATACAGCCCATGTTTCTGAAAGTATGTATTATAGGCTCATGCATTTCCAAAGTCTTTCCTCAGTTCTACAGTTTCCAGATTTATTTATTTTTAAATCTGTTCTGTTTTTCATGTAGGTAACTGCATAGACTGGTATAAGATTATCATCAGATGATTTTAGTCAACTTTGAATAGATCAGACAACAAAGCTATATTTCAAATGAACTTAATATAGTGTTTTTAATGTTAACCATAGGAACAAGTGTAATATTAGAAGTCAGAGTGGAAAAATAACCAAGGCTCATTTTCTTGGCTCATTAATTTTGAAGTGAAGCTGTATTTGGATTGTTCACCAAGATGCCTAACTGCAGCAGATACTCTTTCAAACATACAATGAAGGGACTGTTCATCTTTCATACCTTTCATCAAAAAAAAGTGATACATTATACATATTGCAAATATCATTTTGTCTTTTAATAGACCTATGAGACAGAGAGAAAAATAAAAGCTTTGCTATGTATATTGATCATGTGCCTTGCATCCAGAGAAACCCCAAATTAAAATCAATAGGTCAGAAAGAATGTTAAGATTAGTGAGATTTCCAAATTCTGTAAGAACAATGTATGGTAGCAAATTAGGAAAATCAAGCACACTTCATCCAGGAATAACCAAATATGACTTGAATAATTCCAAAGAATATACGTTTATGTACGAATACCATGAACACATAAAAATGGGTCAATTTACTCAAGATACATTCTAATCAAAATAAATAACAGATAAAATACTTAAAATTCTTTCAATTAGAAAAAACAAGACTTTATTTACTTCATAGCTTGAATGTGAATGTAAACAACATTTATTAAATTCCGACATTGTCCAATTACTGTATTGTGGCAAATTCTGTGAGTAAAAATATTTGGTGAAATTAGACGCCTGGCCTTTAGAATTTTGATACCACATTGGGTGAGGATACAGAGGATGCAGAGACAAAGGCACACATGCTGAGGTAAACCAGGAGAGGGTTTAGTGGAAACAAACAAAAAAAAAGAAGATAAGGATTGAACTTTGCAAAAGGAGCCTTTACTCCCACTCATTCCAGTCAATAGATTGAGCTTGCCACCCATGCATTCTAGACCAGCAACATCTGCTGGAATGTCAGATAATTCAGGGTTTGAATTCCATGGTCTATAGCTTTGTCTAAATTATCATCTTTTATTCTAAATATTCTCATTTATTAATCAAAACAATAAGTCCTGTTGTTCATGATTAAGTATTGGGAAAGTTCCTGGAGGTTCTTAAAAAGTGACACACTATAGGCAGCAACTAAATACATTAAATAATTGAAATTATAATCTATGGCCCAGGGATATTGCAATGATAAAAAACAAACTGCAATTATGTAAAGCAAATCTCATTTACAGTTTGAAGAAGACAGAGCAGTGATGGTGGCCAGTATTCTTTTTTTTTTTAATTAATTTTTATCAGAGTATATTCTTGATGGCAGTCATCCTTGGCAGCCTGTGCACAGCCTGGGAAGCCACAGATCACAGGGGTTTGTCTAAGAGAGTTTGATTATGAGAAGAAGCTCAAGTTAAGATTTAGCTATAAAAACAAGTGACAGAAATTTGAATGAAACAACCAGAACCTGAGTTTATTAAGCTACACTCTCAGCCAGTGTATTGAGTTTGGCCCAGTAACTGGACCAAGGAAGAAGTCCACTCAGGTACACCAAGTGAATATTACAGATGAAGAGGCTCAGTCTGATTCTCTGCAATCCCAAAAGTTATCTTCAATATATGGTCACTAGAAAGTAGAGGAGATTTTGAAATCTGTAAATTAATGCCATACTCTTCTCTTAGTGGAGGAAAAAGATTTCAAGCATACAGGCACAGAGTCTGAGTATGTGTTAACTAGCAGACAGGGTATTATTATTGCAGGTATGGGCATGATTGGAACAGACAAGAATTTATACCATCTGTCTCCATTGTCAGCCCGGAGTTTGAGCCAGAGAAGAACAGAAAACATAGAAATTGGAAGGAGGCACATATTTCTTTGAGCAAGCTGAGTTCCCTTGCACATCTCTTTGAAACCACCTCAGTACTACAGCAGGAAGCTCAAGGCCCAGCAACGTGGAGTTTTCATAGAAACCAGGCCTTCTATTGTTTTGTATCTTTATGTGCTACTTGGAACTTATACCATCTGTCTCCACTGTCAGCCCAGAGTTTGAGCCACAGCAGAGATCTCTAAAATTTATAGTCATGATCTAAGTGTTTTAATGTTAGTTTAGAGCAGATGTACATGCAAACACTGAGTGTCTAATATTGCAGTCAAAACACTGGTTAAGAATAATAATTCATGAATCTTTATATAACTACTGGCTTGGATCACATCATAGAGTTTATGGTTGGTTGTTAGTTAGTTAGCTAATAAAGCCTCTATTTAATTGATAATAATTAGACCAAACACAGCAGTTTTTCTTTGTGAGTTATTTTTGTGTGTGTATGTATTTTTGGTTGTTAAAGACATAATTGGTTGGCTGTGTTATCCTACTATTATTAGTCCTCTAATAAAATAAAATAAAATAAAATAAACCTCTCTCTATATATAAAATCTTAACAGTAACAGTTCTCTTTCTGTCTCTTGCCTTTAACACTTTAGCTTATAGTTTCCAAATGGCTCATTTGTCAGTCAAAATGTCAACTGCCCTCCATTCCACTTTTCATTTAATTTCATTCCCATCTGGATTATAAACCCTTCGGAGCATGTGAGAGACAGGTGTGCCTTCATTATACATGTAGTGTTTTTCACTGTGTTTGGCACAAGTAGGCAATCCATAGATAAAATTTTGACTGAAACAAATCTTGAATTCAATTTTTCAAAAACCCTCTGCAGCTTTAGAGATGTTATGACCTGTTTGGTCTTCCCATAGATGAATAGGATGGCTTGCTTCATGTGACACTTATTTAGATTTATATTACTTCAGCCTTTAAACTATGCAAATATGACAACCTATTAGCTTTATACTACCAGTATCTAATTCTATAACATCAACATCTTATCTAACTAAGGTATTATTTAATGTAATTTTTAATAGTTAATACTTTCATATATCAGCAAAATGTATTTTAAATAGCATGTGAATATTTATTATGCATGATTATTTAATTCTAAAGAAAACCCCATTTATTCATTTCATGGTGCAGAGATCAAAACATATGCTCTACTTCAACTAGACTGCCTTGCAATATTAGCCACATAACATGATCAGAGATTTAAATATACACTAATACAAACTGACAACATTAATTCCAAATGCATGTGGCTTTTCTAATTAGTCACAAACTTTACTTGAATAAGCTGTTGAAGCATATAGCAGAAGAAAGGAAGTAGTTCTTGGCAGAAAATGGAGTTTATTACTTTAATTTACTCAAAAAACCATAGTGCAACATGTAAATCATGAGAGTAATAAAAAGAAAAACACATGGAATATTACTTTATGAGCCTTTGGCTGGTACTTGTCATAAGTAGGGAAATAAAAAACTAAAAAAAATATGTAAAGCTTTCCATATTAATTATTTTAACCTAAATATCACTGTTTAGCTACAAATGGACTTCTAAAAGTGTTTTTGGAATTATCTTTAAGACTGTTAACCCAGGAGCACTTACCTTATTATAATAATGCTTTAAAAGGAAGAAAATTCTTTATGAACTGTTATAAAATATTAAACACTTATTCATTAAGGATTAGTTAAAAAAAAAAAAGGCTGAAACTATAATGTCTAAAATGGCCACCTGTGATAACCACAAATTCCAGTAAAAGCTAGTGTTTCACAGAAAAAACGTGCTCCAACACTCACGTGACCATCATGACATAGTACAGATTAAATGAGAGGAACTTGATTACTTCAGAGGCTCTTCATCAGCATGCAGTTTCAGGCCTGTGTTAGTTTACAAATGTGGTTTATTCTTAGATAGAGAATGAGTGAGTGAGTGAATGAATGAATGAATGAATTCCCTGAGGTTTGGAAGTGTTTCTCTTACTCTCACAGCTTATTCAGCTCTAGATTTTGCCAGTGTTGATAAATGAGTTCTTGCGTTTTCATGACATGCAGTCCCTATCCGTGGTACAGATGATACAGATATCAAGACTTCTAGAGCTCAGTCATATCTGGTTTTTCTCTCCTTTTGTATCCCCAATAATATTCTATTTTCTTTCTATCTCTAATTGAGGGAGGAAGTATCATGTTGGTTTTGGCCAATGGGATTGAAATATAAATAGTGTGTTTCATTTCCAGGCCAAAGCACTGATCTGGTGGTGCCAGGCCCTTCACTGCCCTCTTCCCACTGCCCCATTGATCAAGAAGATCATGTGATCCAGATAGTCCACAAGATGACCTTGATCTCCACTAACCTGTCCCCCTGATGACTTAGAACACAAATCTCCCTCTGATTGATGCATATGGAGCATGTACCATGAAGAAAATTGTTTTGTTTTTGTCCTTTAGTTTAAGCCCTAAGTATTTTAAGGTGAATTTGTTTTTCCAATATTCCACCATAATCTATGCTAGTTTAATACCCTCCCTTATAACTATGTATATAAGAACTAAATGACTCTGATGTTTCCTATACAAGAGACCCTGACTAAAACCTCAGACATATTAGATTAATGTCCAGCTATATATTTTTTTACTGTTCTTCTTCATATCCTTCACTCACCCTCTGAATTGGAGATCACCCCAAGTATAGGGCTGTTTTCTTAGAAATATAACTATTGATGCATTTTCCAGATGCAGCTGCTTAATTTGTGCTATTACCTTTTATTGCTCTAATTCTCTGGTTTTATTATCATTTTTTAAGGTACATATGACATATATTTTCACATGAGTAATTCCCTGGTGGCGCAGTGGTTGGGAGTCCGCCTGCCGATGCAGGGGACATGGGTTCGTGTCCTGGTCTGGGAAGATCCCACATGCCGCAGAGTGACTGGGCCCGTGAGCCATGGCCGCTGAGCCTGCACGTCCGGAGCCTGTGCTCTGCAACAGGAGAGGCCACAACAGAGAGGCCCGCGTACCACAAAAAAAAAAAAAGAATATTTAAAATTTATATTTCTTCTTTTTCAGCTCTATTGAGATATAATTGACATATAACTTTGTGTAAGTTTAGGTGTACATTGTGCTGATTTGATACATTTATATATTGCAAAATGATTACCACCATAGCTTTAACTAACACTTCCATCACATCACAAAATTGCCATTTTGTTGTGGTGAGAACATTTAAGATCTACTCTCTCAGCAACTTTCACGTGTATAATACAGTATTAACTATAATCACCATGTTGTACACTAGATCCCCAGAACTTACTTGCCTTATAACTGGAAGTTTATACCCTTTGGCCAATATCCAGGCTCTTTTAGAATATCAGCCCAAACATCCTAATAGCAAATCCTTCATGGGACTTGTGGCCTATCCACATGCCTTACCTGCTGAATTCCTTACTGCCTTTTTTTTTTTTTCAACGATTCCTACAGCTGAGTCTGTTTTCCCCATGTTGACTCCACTCTAAGCTCTAAACCCCAGTACATCCTGTAGTAAACAATTTGTGTTTATTAAGATACCAAACAGCACTTGTTTTCAGGAGCAGTTTTTCCCACCAAGTAAATTGTATGATCTGATTATAATTTGTTTTCTTTCAAGATTTTTTCTATTCTTTACTTTTTATATTAACATAAATTGTTTCTGTGAACTTAGCAGTCATTCAGAAGTCCCTATTTTGGAAGCAAGATGTGGTTAAAACCCAGCCTTTCAATGGTAGTACAGGCACATATACAAGAAATCACTACAGTCTATTCTGTTACAGTGCTTGCTTTGTAAAATAGACTTTGTTCCAAAATAAGTGATATATTAGGGAACAATGCAAAAACAATTTGCATTTCAATTTTGAGTTTGTTCACGTACAATTTTATCTGCAAGAAATGTCAAGTGAACACAAATTTGAACCCACCTGAAAAGAACCATATAAGAATACATAAAACACACACATGCGTATACCTCCAATATTCCCAGCGACCTCAGTTCACTGCATGTGTTATTAAGCTCACCCATTCACATTCAGTGTTACAACTATTGGTCTAAATCAGATGACTCTCCTTCCACCACTTTATAATAACTCACAAGCTACAACCCCGCTTATGCTCATTTCTATAAACCAAGCACAGATCTTTTTCAAGGTTAAGTGCCATATTTTTTGTAATACACAATATATGTATGTCAACCATTCAACATGAAAAAATGCACTATTATATTTCATTATTTTAATTTATGTGACACAGAGGAAGTTTTAAGTGCTGTGTCTCTAGTCCCATTTTCACCCACAAGCCTTGCTGTTTAACTCAGATGTCATGCTACAGTAAAAAGACAGTACTTGAATTAAAAAATGAAACTAAAGAGATCTGTATAAGAATGGATGCTAGCAGCTTACTCCTGCACACAGTCTAAGGGGAATGTTGAAGTAGGGTAACTGTTTACAGGGAGGAGAGTCTCTAAAGAATCGTGGCAGTGCAACATGAAATGATTTGAGTGTGCCATGTAGTACAGCAAACAGACAGTCCCAGGGCACAACAGACAGGAAA
Organism: Neophocaena asiaeorientalis asiaeorientalis; assembly: GCF_003031525.2. Taxonomy (NCBI): domain Eukaryota; kingdom Metazoa; phylum Chordata; class Mammalia; order Artiodactyla; family Phocoenidae; genus Neophocaena; species Neophocaena asiaeorientalis. The sequence goes on from NW_020171794.1 coordinate 280,602, forward strand.
AAATTGACTCAATTCAGAATCGCAAACAAGAGGCACTGAGGAAGCCATCATACATGGTAACAGGGTCCTCAGATCTTTCTAGTAATGAGGAAGTGAAGAATGATATTCACGTATATGACCCAAGCATGTCCAGTGACGTCACTTCTCTTTCAGCTACACTGCAAACACTAAGAACTAATACAAAATAATTCAATATTCATTCCTTTTAGAACTTGTCAGTGTACATTTTGCAAAAATGTGTTAAAAACCATGAAAAAAAAGACATTTGTAAATAAGGATTCTTCTAAATATTTGCATATATGTAAATATATATTTAGTCATAACATATGCTAGATGCTGATTAGTATGAATTTTAAACTCCTGATTTATTTAATACAGGCCAGGTGAAAACAAATCTATAGTACAGCAGCTTGTCTATTAACCTTGTATTTTACTTGTTTCTCCATGTTTTGTATCATTTCTTTCCTTTTTTTTTTTTGTATCTACTTTGGTTTATGAATTCTAAATCCCATCCTGAGTACATTCCATCATTACGAGATAACCAGTATTTAAAAATTTTTCTTAGCATCTACCCAGAAAAATTGTTTCAGTAATTAGTCACCTTACTGTGTATGTTTTGCTATGGACAGGACCTTAAGAATTTCTATAATATGTAAGTCAAATTTTAGATATTGATACAGAAATACCATGTGCATTATATAGATGTAGTTACATTTATGATTGAATTTGAACTAATATATTCAATTTATATATTGTGAATTATTAAATTTCTTGTACTAATTTAAATTCAAAAACTGAGGCAAAGCATTGATAGAATATGCACAAAGAAATTAATACATGCAATAAAAAGAGCAATATATGTGAAATAATAATGTTTGAGTAGTTTTCATGTTTAACCATATATGGTTTAACCATGTAATGTCTTGGTTTGCTTTACTGATTAAGACTACTCTTTTTAATACAATCTTTCAATATTTATTTATATATTACCTATTCAACAATACATTTTGTATATGTCTGACATAGGCCAGTAATCTTCCTAGGGCATAAAACAAACAAAATGCCCTCAATATATATCTATGTCTATACACTAGATATACAAGATATATATTTTTTTCTGCCAATATCGGTAAAGTGTTATTCAGCAAAAAAAATATGAAGTATTGGGAAAGATTGAGAAAGGCGTCACTGAGGGGATTACATTTGGGCTAAGCCCTAAAAAAGATGACATAAGCCATGAAAATACCCAGAACTCCGGTTTCTAAGCAGAGGAAACAGCAACCGCATAAACCTTCAGGCTGGACAATTCCTGAAGTCTGCACAAAGCCAAGGAGACTGGAACAAAGAAAAGATATTAATAGAAGATGAGACCAGAGTTAAAGTGTTGCCAGACTGTGTCTTGTCTGGATACTTTGAATTTAGGTTGGCTTTTATCACTGTAATTATGGGAGTGAGACACAAAGCCACTGGCAAAGTTTGAATATTAAATTAAAAGTATCTAACTTCAGAATTTAAAAGATCACTCTGTAATGCTGAGAAAACCCTGTGGGGCAATATGTAGTATATGTAATAGATTATTTCTATTACAATAATCCAGGGGATTGTGGTGGGTGAATTAGGATTGTACTGGTGTAGGTAGTGTTAACGGGTTGGCTGCATTGTGTCACGATAGCTTCAACTGAGGAGGCCAATGGAAGCCCCGGACCAGCAATCTCTGTCCTCGCGGTAGCAAGCAAAGAACTGCAGACTACCACTTCAGGCGTAAGCGCAAAGCAAAGTTTATTTAAGCATAGGTACGCTCTCAGAGAGAGAAAGCGGGCTGTTTCTGCGAAGTGAAGGCAGTATTCCTGCGCAGGCCTAAGGGAATTTTTAAGGAGCATTTTGTCGGGAGGCGGGGTGAGTGACAGGGGTCATTATTTGATTGATGGTCCCGAGCTATGTGACAAGTTCACTATTGCTCATCCACTCACCCTTGATTCTCTAGGGGAGGGGGGTGAGGGTGGGGGTGGGGACAAAACCACATGTAGATTTTATTATAATGATGGTATAATGAGTTTGGATTTACTATAGGTTATACGCCTGTCTGGTCTGGGCTTGCACAGCCTGGGTAAGTTCCCTCGTGTTACTGTGCCCCCTCTTTATCAGGATAAGTTTGCCCACCTCACGACCATAGTTTCACCCATTCTGGACAGAGTCAGGGGAGGGTCCCCAGATGTTTGGGGTGTTACTTGGCTACTCCCTCTTGTCTTTTCACAGCTGTCACCTCCTAGCTGCTAATGTCTGACTAACTACCTAACGATAGTAGGATGCTGTGAAAATTTAGATATTTTTGAATGTAAATGTGAGGTGAGAAAGAGTCAGAAATAATTCTACAGGTTTATGACCTGGACCACTGCAGCAATGGAATTGCTGTGTACTAAGTGTGACTACTGAGGAAATAGTAGTTTCAGAGAAGAAATGACAGGAGTTCCATTTTGAGCATGCTCTAAATGAGGTAGCTATTATATATTTGAATGATATATTAAGAGGAAAGTTGGCTATATGAATCTGGACATCAGGGAGAGTTCCAGGATGAAGAGATACATGGTAATTCATTAGCATTTAAGGGACTTTTAGAGGTTTATATAACTAAAGATATGGGGGAGAAAAGTCTGAGCTGTGAGTTGCAGGGAACTCCAACTTTGAGAATCTGCAGGATGATGGAAAATATAAAGTAAGAAGAAGCAGTACGTGAAAGTAAAAAATGAAGAAAGTTAAGTATAATCAAAGTCAAACAAAGAAAATATTTTATAAAAGAGGATTTTAATACTCTGTCAAATATTGCTGATGAATAAAGTAAGAAAATAGATATTAAAAATGACAAAATAATTTTCAGAAGACAGGTGAGGAAACACCTAAGTGGGATGTGTTGAAAAGAGAGTGGATAGAAAGAAATGGAGAGAATGAGTAAAGATAGCACTCTAAACAGTTTTGAAAATAATTATCTTAATTGAGAAAGGAGCAGATAAAGGTCATTAATGGGAAAGAGGTGGTTGGCAGAGACATTTTTTAGTAGGAGATATAATAGCACGTTTGCTTACTCAGTGAGGGCAACACTGTGAAACAAAAGAAATAAAGGAAAAGAGTGGATCAATATCCATAAATAGATGAGAAGAGATAAGATCTAGTAGACATAACACAACAGGTGGTCACAGATAAAAGTACAGATTTAACCATAGTTACAGAAAGGGGAGAAAATTATATGAGCTCAAATACAAATACATTTTGGAAACAGATGGGAAATAGTAGAAAGTTCCTTAATTGCTTTGCTATTCTCTGGTGAGGGGAGAAGCAAAATCAATAACTGGAATAGTTGTCATAGGCTTTAAGAGAGAGAAGGGGGTTGAATTGGTCATTTAAGGAATTAAGAGAGTAAATGGACTAAGGAAATTGATGAGGATTGGTGAGGGAAAAAAATTTTTCTGAGGTTAGTGGCCATGAGTTTGGAATGAGATCTGTCAATGTGGTTGTGTTTGTCCCTCACCTATATTCAGCTTCATACAGGTGAGGAAGAAAACAAAAGTTGTGTTTACTAAGGTTTGTATTTTGCCAGGTAAGTATGAGGACTTGAGAGAGGCAAAGAAATAGTGGGAGAAACCGCTAGATTGATTTTAATGCTGACCCTGGGAAATTTAAATGAGTAGGTTGAGAAGTTAGGACATTGAAATGGTGAGTGACAGAGCAAAGCAATAGACCCAAGGATTTGAGTGGGCACAGAGAACTGTGGAGTTGTTACTACAGGCAATGAGTGGAAAAAGAAGTTTGTGATGGTTGGAGAGTGAGAGTCTTAAAATTGAGATTATGGAGGGTTAAAATATCATTAATGAAACAGAGTATGACCACTGGTTTAAGTGGTTTGGATAGGAAAGCAAAATGTGAAACATTTTAATTAAATGCAACAATTTTATTAAATGTACACACCAAACACCACTAGTATAACATATAAAAATAAAAGCTCTGAGCTAGATGCATCTATTATACAGATGAAGGAATTGAGACACGTAGAGGTTAAGTAATGTACCCAAGGACACACAACTACATCATGGTGGAGGTAGGTTTTGGAACTAGAAAATCTTATGCAAAATTCTGAGCTCTTCACATTTGACTATACATTGGAAGAAAGGAAGCTTGTTGGTCATATTATTGAAAATGGCATCTATATTGCATGAGAAATCAACAAGAGTTATGTCAGGGGTGTTGGAGATCATGGTGGTGAAACAGAAGTTAAAATTAAGGAGTGGACAGTTGTGATTTGGGGATCAGTTAACAATTGCTATAAGGAGGGCACTTCTAGGAAGCAAGGAAGGAGAATAGTCTGGAAGCAATAAGGAGAACAATGATTCCATCTCCAGACCCAATGGTAAGAGAGATGTTGAATGAAAAATAATTAACAATATTTTACAGGAGGGAATGTCATTGAGGAAGAGCCAGGTTTCAGTTATAGCAAAGGCATAAAGAAGACCATCAGAAAAGAGTTTGAAGGTATAAGTCATCTGACCAGGTTTAGAGCAAACAGCCCAAACATTTAAATGTGGGAGAATTGGAAGCATCACAAAAAGGAATGTACAATGTCAAATGGACATAATGTTTTATAGAATCTTAGATAAACCATATATTGTGTTTCAAATGTCATCAAAGATACACAATATTACAATTTGATTTTTCTGCTATCATTTAAAGGAATTACAAAATAATAATGATAATAATAATGTATACATGGAAATTGATTTTCCAATATGGAATTGGTTACATGAATAATGATATACCTATATATTGAAATACTATTCAGTACTTAAAATTCACATTTAAAAATACTTAATGAAATAGGAATATATTCATGAGGCAAGAGTAAATATTAAACATTTTAATTTTGATTTCACTGAATAGTCGTAAAATACAATGAGGAACACATATATATACATGAGTACATATAATATGCAATGGAGTTAATGAGAGTTTTCTGTCAATTCCACAGTTTTACAACTAACTTATATTATCTGATAATGAGCAGAAACCTTTTTAAAGGCAACATTAGGAATCACAATAAAACAAAATGTAAAGCAACCTAGAGGGAGTATTATGTGGCACTGCAAAGTAGGATATTCCTATTTTATTCTTCTGCCCTTAAGATTTCAGTGGGACAAAGATCAATTTGCACTCAGTCAGCCATGGCTCTATGTGAAATGAAATGATGACTAATACACTTATGGAATCTACCCTAGAAGTATACATTAAAACATGATGGAGTTTAGTATGTGATACTTTAAAATAATGGATAATTTTAGAAAGAAAATACATGCTATGTAATTGAATTAGGTGATGAATTAAAATTAGGTATGTTTCTGTAGTAATTAAAGAATGTTTACTGTGATATAAGAAGCTGATGCCACCACCTGCAGAACTGAGACCGTTTGCATTATCCTTTACAGATGGAGAGGAAGTCCTCTGCAGGTCTCCATATTTTATTTTATTATTATTTTTTTAACATTTTTATTGGAATATAATTGCTTTACAATGGTGTGTTAGTTTCTGCTTTATAACAAAGTGAATCAGCTATAAATATACATATATCCCTATATCTTCTCCCTCTGTGTGTCCCTCCCACCCTCCCTAACCCACCCCTCTAGGTGGTCACAAAGCAAGGAGCTGATCTCCCTGTGCTATGCAGCTGCTTCCATTAGCTATCTATTTTACATTAGGTAGTGTATATATGTCCATGCCACTCTCTCACTTCGTCCCAGCTTACCCTTCCCCCTCCCATTCTCCTCAAGTTCATTCTCTAAGTCTGCATCCTTATTCCTGTCCTGCCTCTAGGTTCATCAGAAACATATATTTTTTTGAGGGGGGGGATTCCATATATATTTGTTAGGAAACGGAATTTGTTTTTCTCTTTCTGACTTATTTCACTCTGTATGACAGATTCTAAGTGCATCCACCTCACTACAAATAGTTCAATTTCATTTATTTTGTGGCTGAGTAATATTCCATTGTATATATGTGCCACATCTTCTTTATCCATTCATCTGTCAATAGACATTTAGGTTGTTTCCATGTCCTGGCTATTGTAAATAGAACTGCAATGAACATTGTGGTACATGACTCTTTTTGAAATATGGTTTCCTCAAAGTATATGCCCAGTAGTGGGATTGCTGGCTTGTATGGTAGTTTTATGTTTACTTTTTTAAGGAACCTCCATACTGTTCTCCACAGTGGCTTTATCAATCTACATTCCCACCAACAGTGCAAAAGGGTTCCCTTTTCCCCATACCCTCTCCAGCATTTATTGTTGGTAGATTTTTTGATGATGGCCATATTGACTCGTGTGAGGTGATATTTCATTATAGTTTTGACTTGCGTTTCTCTAATGATTAGTGATGTTGGGCATCCTTTCATGTGTTTGTTGGCAATCTGTATATCTGCTATGTAGAAATGTCTATTTAGATCTTCTACCCATTTTTGGATTGGGTTGCTTGTTTTCTTGATATTAAGCTGCATGAGCTGCTTGTAAATTTTGGAGATTAATCACTTGTCAGTTGCTTCGTTTGCAAAAATTTTCTCCCATTCTGAGGGTTGTCTTTTTATCTTGTTTATGGTTTCATTTGCTTTGCAAAAGCTTTAAAGTTTCATTAGGTCCCATTTGTTGCTTTTAGTTTTTATTTCCATTTCTCTAGGAGGTAGGTCAAAAAGGATCTTGCTGTGATTTATGTCATAGTGTTCTGCCTATGTCTTCCTCTAAGAGTTTTATAGTGTCTGGCCTTACATTTAGGTCTTTAATCCATTTTGAGTTTATTTTTGTGTATGGTGTTAGGGAGTGTTCTAATTTCATTCTTTTACATGTAGCTGTCCAGTTTTCCCAGCTCCACTTATTAAAGGAGCTGTCTTTCTTCATTGTATATTCTTACCTCCTTTATCAAAAATAAGGTGACCGTATGTGCATGGGTTATCTCTGGGCTTTCTATCCTGTTCCATTGATCTATATTTCTGTTTTTTTGTCAGTATCATACCATCTTGATTACTGTAGCTTGGTAGTACAGTCTGAAGTCACGGAACCTGATTCCTCTAGCTCTGTTTTTCTTTTTCAAGATTGCTTTGGCTATTCGGGGTCTTTTGTGTTTCCATACAAGATGTGAAAATTTTTTTCTACTTCTGTGAAAAATGCCATTGGTAGTTTGATACGGTTTGCATTGAATCTGTAAATTGCTTTGGGTAGTATAGTCATTTTCACAACGTTGATTCTTCCAATCCAGGAACATGGTATATCTCTCCATCGGCTTGTATCGTCTTTAATTTATTTCATCAGTGTCTTATAGCTTTCTTCATACAGGTCTTTTTTTTTTTTTTTTTTTTTTTTTGCAGTACACGGGCCTCTCACTGTTGTGGCCTCTCCGGTTGTGGAGCACAGGCTCCAGACACGCAGGCCCAATAGCCATGGCTCACAGGCCCAGCCGCTCCACGGCATGTGGGATCTTCCCAGGCTGGGGCACAAACCCATGTCCCCTGCCTCGGCAGGCGGGCTCTCAACCACTGCGCCACCAGGGAAGCCCCAATACAGGTCTTTTCTCTCTTTAGGTAGGTTTATTCCTAGGTATCTTATTCTTTTTGTTGCAGTGGTACACGAGAGTGTTTCCTTAATTTCTCTTTCAGATTTTTCTTCATTAGTGTATAGGAATGCAAGAGATTTCTGTGCATTAATTTTGTATCCTGCTACTTTACTAAATTCATTGATTAGCTCTACTAGTTTTCTGGTGGCATCTTTAGGATTCTCTATGTATAGTATCATGTCATCTGCAAACAGTGACAGCTTTACTTCTTTTTTTCCAATTCAGATTCCTTTTATTTCTTTTTCTTCTCTGATTGCAGTGGCTAAAACTTCCAAAACTATGTTGAATAAGAGTGGTGAGAGTGGAACACCTTGTCTTTTTCCTGCTCTTAGAGGAAAGGGTTTCAGTTTTTCACCATTGAGAATGATGTTAGCTGTGGGTTTGTCATATATGGCTTTTATGATGTTGAGGTAAGTTCTATCTATGCCTACTTTCTGGAGGGTTTTTATCATAAATGGGTGTTAAATTTTGACAAAAGGTTTTTCTGCATCTATTGAGATGATCATATTGTTTTTCTACTTCGATTTGTTAATGCAGTGTTTCACATTGATTGATTTGCATATATTGAAGAATCCTTGCATTCCTGAGATAAACCCCACTTGATCATGGTGTGTGATCTTCTTAATATGCTGCTGGATTCTGTTTGAAAGTATTATGTTGAGGATTTTGCATTTATGTTCATCAGTGATGTTGGCCTGTAGTATTCTTTCTTTGTGACATCTTTGACTGGTTTTGGTATCAGGGTGATGGTGGCCTCATAGAATGAGTTTGGGAGCGTTCTTCCCTCTGCTATATTTTTGAAGAGTTTGAGAAGGATAGATGTTAACTCTTCTCTAAATGTTTGATAGAATTCACCCATGAAGCCATCTGGTCCTGGGTTTTGGCATGTTGGAAGATTTTTAATCACAGTCTCAATTTCAGTTCTTGTGATTGGTCTGTTTATTTTTTCTATTTCTTCCTAGTTCAGTCTTGGACGGTTGTGCTTTTCTAAGAATGTGTCCATTTCTTCCAGGTTGTCCATTTTATTGGCATATATTTGCTTGTAGTAATCTCACATGATCCTTTGTATTTATGCAGTGTCAGTTGTTACTTCTCCTTTCTCATGTCTAATTCTATTGATTTGATTCTTGTCCCTTTTTTTCTTGATGAGTCTGGCTAATGGTTTACCAATTTTGTTTATTTTTTCAAAAAACCAGCTTTTAGTTTTATTGATCTTTGCTATTGTTTCCTTCATTTATTTTTATTTATTTCTGATCTGATATTTATGATTTCTTTTTTTCAGCTAACTTTGAGGTTTTTTTGTTCTTCTTTCTCTAATTGCTTTAGGTGTAAGGTTAGGTTGTTTATTTGAGATGTTTCTTGTTTCTTGATGTAGGATTGTATTGCTATAAACTTCCCTCTTAGAACTGCTTTTGCTGGATTTGATAGGTTTTCCATCATCATGTTTTATTTGACATTTTTTCCTAGGTATTTCTTGACTCTCTCTTTGATTTCTTCAGTGATCTCTTGGTTCTTTAGTAGTGTATTGTTTAGCCTCCATGTGCTTGTATTTTTTACAGTTTTTTTCCTATAATTGATATCTAGTCTTATAATGTTTTGGTCAGAAAAGATAGTTGATACAATTTCAATTTTCTTAAATTTACCACGGTTTGATTTGTGACCAAGATATGATCTATCCTCAAGAATATTCCATGATCACTTGAAAAGAAAGTGTATTGTGTTTTTCTTGGATGGAATGTCCTATAAATATCAATTAAGTCCATCTTGTTTATAAAGCTTGTGTTTCCTTATTTATTTTCATATTGGATAATCTGTCCATTGGTGAAAGTTGGGTGTTAAAGTCCCCTGAAATGATTGTGTTTCTGTCAAATTACACTTTTATGGCTGTTAGCATTTGCCTTATATATTGAGGTGCTCCTATGTTGGGTGCATAAATATTTACCATTGTTATATCTTCTTTGATTGATCCCTTGATCATTATGTAGTGACCTTCTTTGTCTCTTGTAATAGTCTTTATTTTAAAGTCTATTTTGTCTGATACGAGAACTGCTGCTCCAGCTTTCTTCTGATTTCCATTTGCATGGAATATCTTTTTCCATTCCCTCCTTTCAGTCTGTATGTGTCCCTAGGTCTGAAGTGGGTCTCTTGTAGACAGCATACATATGGGTCTTGTTTTTGTATCCATTCAACCAGTCTCTGTCTTTTGGTTGGAGCATTTAATTCATTTACATTTAAGGTAATTATCGATATGTACGTTCCTATTACCATTTTCTTGATTGTTTTGGGTTTGTTATTGTAGGTCTTTTCTTTCTTTGTGTTTCCTTCCTGGAGAAGTTCCTTTATCATTTGTAGTAAAGCTGCTTTGGTGGTGCTGAATTCTCTTAACTTTTGCTTGTCTGTAAATGTTTTAATTCCTCCATTGAATCTGAATGAGATCCTTGCTAGGTAGAGTAATCTTGGTTGTAATTTTTTCCCTTTCATCACTTTAAATATGTCCTGCCACTCCCTTTTGGCTTGCAGAGTTTCTGCTGAAAAATCAGCCGTTAACCTTATCGGGATTCCCTTGTATGTTTTTTGTTGTTTTTCTCTTGCTGCTTTTAATATTTTTTCTCTGTATTTAATTTTTGATAGTTTGATTAATATGTGTCTTGGCATGTTTCTCCTTGGATTTATCCTATATGGAACTCTCTGTGCTTCCTCTCCTTTATTGACCATTTCCTTTCTCATATTAGGGAAGTTTTCAACTACAATCTCTTCAATTATTTTCTCAGACCCTTTCTTTTTCTCGCCTTCTTCTGCAACCCCTATAATTTGAATGTTGGTGCGTAATGTTGTCTGAGAAGTGTCAAAGACTTTTCTCAATTCTCTCCATTCTTTTTTCTTTATTCTGAGCTGTGGTAGTTATTTCCACTATTTTACCTTCCAGGTCTCTTATCCATTCTTCTGCTTCAGTTTTTCTGCTATTGATTCCTTCTAGAGAAATTTTAATTTCATTTATTGTGTTGTTCATGATTGTTTGTTTGCTCTTTAGTTCTTCTAGGTCCTAGTTAAATGTTGCTTATATTTTCTCCATTCTATTTCCAAGATTTTGGATCATCTTTACTATCATTACTCTGAATTATTTTTCAGGTAGGCTGCCTATTTCCTCTTCATTTGTTTGGTGTGATAGGTTTTAACCTTGCTCTTTCATCTGCTGTATGTTACTCTGTCTTCTCATTTTGCTTAACTTACTGTGTTTGGGGTCTCCTTTAGGCAGGCTGCAGGTTCATAGCTCCCATTGTCTTTTGGTGTCTGGCCCCAGTGGCTAAGTTTGGTTCAGTGGGCCGTGTAGGCTTCCTGGTGGTGCAACTGGTGCCTGTGTTCTGGTGGATGAGTTTGGATCTTGTCTTTCTGGTAGGCAGAACTGCATCCTGTGGTTTCTTTTGGGGTGTCTGTGACCTTATTATGATTTTAGGCAGCCTCTCTGCTAATGGGTGGGGTTGTGTTCCTGTTTTGCTAATTGTTTGGCATAGGGTGTCCATCATTGTATCTTGCTGGTCATTGAGTGGACCAGGTCTAAGTGTTGAGATTGTGATCTCTGGGAGAGTTTTCATTGTTTGATGTTAATTTGAGCCAGAGTTCTCTGGTGGACCAATGTCCTGAACTTGGCTCTGTCACCTCAGAGGCACAGGCCTGACACCTGGCTGGAGCACCAAGACCCTGTCAGCCACATGGATCACAAGAAAAGGGAGAAAGAAAGAAAGAAAGAAAGAAAGAAAGAAAGAAAGAAAGACAGAAAGAAAGAAAGAAAGAAAGAAAGAAAGAAAGAAAAAATAAAATAATTAAAACAAAAAGTAAAAATATATATATTAAAAATAATAAAAATTTAAAGTAATAAAAAGAAAGAAGAGAGTAACCAAACCAAAAAATAAATCCACCAATGTTAAGAGCAAAAAACTTTACTAAAAAAGAAAAAAAAAAACACAAAAAACAGACAGAACTGTAGGACAAATAGTAAGAGTAAAGCTATACTCACAAAATCATAGAAAGAAACATACACAGTCAGAAAAAGAGAAAAAGGAAAATAAATATATATATATTATAAAAAAAGGCAGAGAGCAACCCAAACAATAAACAGATCTACCAATGATAATAAACTCTAAATACTCAACTAAGATAGACATAAAACGAGAAAATAATTAGATGCAGAAAGCAAACCCCAAGTCTACAGTTGCTCCCGAAGTCCACCCCCTCAATTTTGGGATGATATGTTTTCTATTCAGGTATTCCACAGATGCCGGGTGCATCAAGTTGACTGTGGCAATTAATCTGCTGCTCCTGAGGCTGCAGGGAGAGATTTCCCTTTCTCTTCTTTGTTAGCACAGCTCCTGGGGTTCAGCTTTGGATTTGGCCCTGCCTCTGAACGTCGGTCACCTCAGGGTATATGTTCTTCACTCAGACAAGATGGAATGAAAGGAGTAGCTGCTTCAGGGGCTCTGGCTCACTCAGGCCAGGGATGGGAGGGAGGTGTACGGAGTGCAGGGAGAGCCTGCGGCAGCAGAGACCAGCATATATTGCACCTGCCTGAGGCTGCTGTGTGTTCTCCCAGGGAAGTTGTCCCTGGATCATGGGACCCTGGCAGTTGCAGACTGCACAGGCTCCTGGGAGGGGAAGTGTGGATAGTGACCTGTGCTTGCACACAGGGTTCTTGGTGGTGGCAGCAGCAGCCTTAGCGTCTCATGCCCGTCTCTGGGGTCCGCGCTGGTAGCCGCAGCTCATGCCCATCTCTGGAGCTTGTTTAGGCGGTGCTCTGAATCCCCTCTTCTCGCACACCCCACAACAATGGTTTCTTGCCTCTTAGGCAGTTCCGGACTTTTCCCCAGTCTCCCTCCCATCTAGCCATGGTTCACTAACCCCCTTCAGGCTGTGTTCACGCAGCCAAACCCAGTCCTTTCTCTGGGATCCGAACTCCAAAGCCCGAGCCTCATCTCCCAGCCCCTGCCTGCCCTGGCGGGTGAGCAGACAAGCCTCTCAGGCTGGTGAGTGCTGGTTGGCACCGATCCTCTGTGCGGGAATCTCTCCACTTTGCAGAGCCTCATCTCCCAGCCCCTGCCTGCCCTGGCGGGTGAGCAGACAAGCCTCTCAGGCTGGTGAGTGCTGGTGGGCACCGATCCTCTGTGCGGGAATCTCTCCGCTTGCCCTCTGCACCCCTGTTTGTACACTCTCTTCTGTGGCTCTGGAGTTTCTCCCCCGCCCACCCCCCGTCTCCGCCAGTGAAGGGGCTTCCTAATGTGTGGAAACCTTTCCTCTGTCACAGCTCCCTCCCAGAGGTGCAGATCCCATCCCTATTCTTTTGTCTCTGTTTTTTCTTTTTTCGTTTGCCCTACCCAGGTACATGGGGAGTTTCTTGCCTTTTGGGAAGTCTGAGGTCTTCTGCCAGTGTTCAGTAGGTGTTCTGTAGGAGTTGTTCCACATGTAGATGTATTTCTGTTGTATTTGTGGAGAGGAAGGTGATCTCTACTTCTTACTCCTCCACCATCTTGAAGGTCCCTCAGGTCTCCATACTTTAAAAGGATCTCCCTGTTCCAGTTTTTAAATCCTGAGTAAATCCCCAAAAAGAATAGAATAGAGTAGAATAGAATAGAATAGAATAGAATGGAACAGAATAGAGTAGAATAGAATAGAATAGAATAGAATAGAATAGAATAGAATAGAATAGAATAGAATAGAAAAGAATAGAATAGAATGGAACAGAATAGAATAGGACAAACAATCAAAAAATAAAGCCATGCCAATCTCATCTCGTTTTCTGTGTTTTAGGTTTTATCAAGACAGGGTTTAATGCAGCTAACAGTCCGCCTAGAAACTTTTGAGGTGGACACAGGAGGGGCCGGACTCTTCGTACTCCTGCTTGCTGATCCACAGATGCCAGAAGGTCCACAATGAGGCCAGGATGGAGATGCACATCCACACAGAGTATTTGTGCTCAGGGGGGCACAATAATCTTGATCTTCATCGTGCTGGGAGCCTGGGCAGCAACCTCCTTCTGCATCCTGTTGGCAATGCCTGGGTATATGGTGGTCCCACCAGACAACACTGTTTTTTTCATAGAGGTCCTTGAGAATGTTGACATCAAATGTGACGGAAGTAGGTTGCAGCAAGCACCCCAAAGTTCTGCAAAGTGGCCAAGGACTTTGATTTTACATTGTTTTTTTTTAAATCATCATTCCAAATATCATAAGCTGCATGTTACAGAAAGTCCCTTGCTTTCCCCAATGCCACCTCACTTCTCACTAGGAGAAGGGCCAGTCCTTGCCTAAGTCCACACAGGCGAGGGTGATAGCATTGCTTCTGTGTAAATTATGTAATCCAATTTTTAAAAAAATCTTTGCCTTAACACTTGCTCTTTTTGTTTATGTTGAATGGCCAGCCATCATGGCTCCCTTTGTTTCCCCCCACCTTGAGATGTAAGAAGGCTTTTGTCTCCCTGGGAGCAGGTTGAGGTGTGGAGGCAGCAGGACTCTCCTGTGCACTGACTTGAGACCAATTCAATAAAGCGTGCACCTTAAAGAAAAAAAAGAAAGAAAAGAAATTTAAAAAAAAATAAAATAAAAGGAGCCCCCTGAACTGCCTAAAATGCTGCTTAGACCAGGTTCAGCTTCTTTATTCCCATAGTCTTGGAATAAAGTCACCCCAGGAAACTGCTTCATGGTACATTTATCCCCACCCTCATCTTGTCCTTAAATGCTTGATGTTAGAATGCCCCATTCTAACATCAAGCATTTAAGGACAGGATGAGGGTGGGGATAAATGATTCTTCATCAGAGAAAACATTTGATAGATGTAGAGAAGTAAAAGCTAGTGCAGAGGGAGGGTTTTTCTCCCTCTCACAGATTCAAAGAGGAAGCAATGTGGTAAAAAAAAAAAAACAAAAAAAACTGTTCTTGCCTCTATAAGAATAAAGCATCACACCTTGTATGTCATAAAAATAATAACCTATGAATACCTAATAGCTTTTTTGACCCAAAAGCTGCTAACAACTTTAGTATCCAAATCCTTAATTGTATCTGTTCATGATACTTTGTTGTATAGATGGTGTGAAAGTTGTTTCAATAATATGAGTATTTTATAATGGAGGTCTAAATGGCATTGGTATTTAATGTGATGATAATTGTGGGGAGGCTATTGAATCAAGAGTTCAAGTAGAAGATAAAACCTCAGTCATGTTGCACACTTTTTCAATGCAACCTTTGCCCAGCTTCCAATTTAAAGGGTCAAAATTACTTTTATCCCTATAGTAGAATGTTTCTTTCTTAGACTAAAATCAATTACTCTTGGCATGGAGTAATTAAATGAACTAATTAGATGTTGATTCAAATTAGGACCACACTGCTTTCAAACATTCTTGCACTAAACTCTATCAACTGTTTGTTGTTAGTATTTTTTCTGCCCCTGTTCTTGATGTTTTCTGGAAAATAACACTTGTTATAGGAGAAAATAATTACTAAATATTTTAATTGTTTTTTTACTCCTGGAAACTGAGAGGTTTTCTATAAATGTGAATTCACAAAAGAATATACCTCGTTGCCTATGTCTGCTGTCAACTTTACTACTCAGGTTAATTTAATTTCAATTATTTTAGTGCATATCATACTGTAAAGTGATTTCAATTTCTTCCTGATGTAACTATCCATTATTTTGTTGTTCTCTGGATTATTGTATAAGATATATTTTTGCCTACTATTTTTGCATTATTTTATTATTTTCTTAAATCCTTAACTGAATTGATAATGCAGTTCTGCTCCTCCAAGATTTTGAAGTCTAATACTGTCAGGTAGAAAACCAAATCAAATCACAATAAAGAATAAGGCTGAGACCATTTCCCTAGAGTAAATATGCATTGTTGTATATGACTAAAGGAATTACAGGGGTTTATTGTGTTTTGCAATTTCATTATATTTGAATGCATATGGTTATATTTGTCTCATAGTAAATTTATCTTTCTCCTTCTTTCATAGATAAATTATCCTTTCATCTAAAAGCAAAGATGATAAATACAAATTCATACATCATGGCACTCATCTCTCTGCACCATCAATTTAAAAGGTGATGCATACCCACAGTCTTTAGTTTAAAACTACTCTATGCTGACCTAAAGTAATACTGTTTCCTGATCTCACCCATGTGCCGTATATGTGTGTGAATGTATTTCAAATGTAGGAGTTCATGACCATGATGTTCTGAAAACATAATGTGAACACAAGATCACCCCAGTGTTCAATGCACCATCCCTTCAGTGCAAACCTCTTGTGCCCCTATCCATTTGTAGACAATTCAATAGCCTTGGAGCATTCTCTGGATTATTATCCACATAAGCATATCTATTTTCTCCTATCTACTTCAATATGTGAAATGTTATTTCTCACATCATCAGGTATGTATCATCATGTTGCTGTAAGTCAATTCTTCTCAGCTTAAGTACCTTTTGTTTTCTTCTTTCTCAACTACACTTATTTAGTTTGGGTCACAATTATGTAGAAAAAGAATCTGATATTCATTTTTAGACCACATACATTATTTTTTAATAAACAACAGAAATCAAATTTGGGAAAATGGAAGTCAAGGGAAGGGTCAGAACACCAGGATTCAAGCAGAGCCTGGATCAGGGCAGTGACAGAAGCTTAAGCAATAGGGGTTGAAAAACCCTTTTCAGAGTACTAAATTAGCATTAGTCAGCACCAGGATATCTTAATTTTAGGATATCACTGCACCAAATTTTAAACACTGGGGAGAAAAGAAACTGCTCAGTTTCAAGAAAGTGTTTACTTCTGGATCAGTTAGTGATAGCCAGAAGTGCTTGGGTCACATAGCACATATGTGACCACAAGTCTGCTGCAAGAGACTCTGGGGCTAAGGTAAGCCAGAGTCCCCAAGAGGTGTCTTTCTCTAATAGTATAGACAAGTGCTAATAGGTTACAAACAGCTACTACTTAAGGGATTGGTGATATATTAATAGTATAGTTAGAGGAAAATATTATGAGAGTAGTTAATAAGGCAATAAACAGAGAAACACAATGTGGTTTACTTATTTTAACTGAGGACCTTTAATATATATCTTCACGAAATCATTCCTCTATGAGAACTTTTCTAATGATATCAGAACCTCAGAGGTCTTTTCTTGCACCCATTCCCACCCTACCTTGACGTAAAACCTAGGGCAAATCTCAATTTAATTTCCAGTGCTCTTTATTTATAAATTTATTTATTGAGATATTTCTTCTAATCTCTAATAAATGAACATTCTTTAGTTGGACCAGAATCATGTCTCCAACCCAGGCAAAGAATTTATGCAACAGACCATTTGAACAAATATTAAGGAAACCAAAACTGAAGGGGATTTCCAGGTCAACCAGAAGCTACCTTGTAAAATGTGTTTAACTTTATTAGGTTAAATTAACTCGAAAGTGTTTAAATACTTTCAATGACTAGAGCAGGGAATTCATAGGTGAAGGTAGAAATAGGACATGAATTTAAGAGGAAGAAAACCAAATAGAGGGGAATAGGAAAGTGGTGGTTTTTGTTTGTTTGTTTTTTGTTTTCTCAATGACCGCTAGCAGGATCAAGCCTACATCTGTGAACATTTTTGGTGGATTTGTCACAAGATTTCTCATCATTAACAAGATACCTGAGAACTCAGTCTCTTCTAAAGGAGAAATGAATACTAACTTGGAGAAAGGGTTTTTTTGTTTGTTTGTTGTTTTTTTTTGTAATCATATAGGACTGGTCTATACTTCATTGCCTAGGGTTTTTGTTTCTTTGTTTGTTTGTTTTGCTTCCTTTTGTTTTCTGCTGTCTGACTCATGTGTTGAATCCTTCATTGACTTATGGAAGCTTATGTTTCTTCCTGTTATATTCTACAGTAATGTTTATTAAACATCCAAAGCCAAGTTATGATTTAATCGGGACTTAGATGCTTACATTATAACATAATGTTAATGTAAGTATGTTAACTTTTTATACACATGTATGTTTGTCCTATATTAGTATTTATAGTTTCCTCAATATATCACCTATTTATGGATAAGGGTCAAGTTTTTAATGTCAAGATTCACTAGCAAAGTAAATCAATATTATGTCCTCATAAATGGACTAATTCTTACTGGAGGAATGAGTCTTATAATGATGCCATACTGTGTCTATGTAAGATGTTATAATGTTACCAAATGACCTGGAATATTTCATTAATATATTTAACCTATTTAGATATACAGGTAGTAAGAATAACTTTTGTCAGCAGAATATTTTAAAAAATACATTACACACTTTATTAGCCAGGCTTTTTTCACTTAACTACTTGATGGACCAGTCGATGAGCCCTGTTGCCTCTGTAAATCATATTGATTGATGCCTCGGCTACATCAAATGCCTATAACAGGTCAGCTTCCTTCTGGATAGCCATTAGCTTTGGCTTCCACCATGTGGGTTTTATACTTAAGAAGATAGGATGAATTTTTCTCAAAGCTAGTTATGCCACTTGTACTCACAATTACAGCAATGTCACTTACATATTAAGAAAGTTAAAATAGATTTGAAATAGAAAAGATTTATTATTTTGATACAAACTATTGTGTATCATTTTGTAAATCAATAGAAATAATATAAGGGAAAAATAGGTGTGGGCCAGATAACTGTGAAATATCGGGATATAGAAATAGAATAGGTTTTTATATAGGCTGTCACACAAGTGTTTTCAAATTCTCTTTGCAGAGTGAAAAAACTAAACCCAGAAGTATGAAATTGATATATGATGGGTATGTTTCATTTGATGACAATAATATCAATTGTCATTCGACAACCTGTATCTGTAAAAATGCCTTCTCCATAAAAATATAAATTAATAAATTATATAAATACATATCTGTAGATGTATGCATGTGTATATACATGCACTGCGTGCTTGTATACAAATTTCTACATAATTTTCTTTATTCATTTTTGAATTCATTTCAAGAAACCAGACCAAAAAAAATAATTTTACCTTAACTGACTTAAAAATTTACTTCTATTTGGCTTACTCTACAGACACAGAAAGAGAAAAAAAAAAATACTCTGACTTCACTCATCAATTACATTTTTTTTTTTTTTTTTTTTTTTTGTGGGCCTCTCACTGTTGTGGCCTCTCCCGTTGCAGAGCACAGGCTCTGGACGCACAGGCTCAGCGGCCATGGCTTACGGGCCCAGCCGCTCCGCAATATGCGGGATCTTCCCGGACCGGGGCACGAACCCGTGTCCCCTGCATCGGCAGGCAGACTCTCAACCACTGCGCCACTAGGGAAGCCCTCATCAATTACATTTTTAAGATGGCAACTTTGGAGCTGTCGAGTTGACACCTCAGGTAAAAGATTTACTGTTTTTTCCAAAGCTTGAGAGGTGAATTGTGTTATCTCTGTTTTATAATCTCTCATAACTAATATTATTTTGAAAAATAGAGTGTAAAATTATAGCATAAAGAACAATTGCTCCTGCTATTCATAAGTCACTAGACCAGGATACCTTGTAAATTTGAGGTAATTTCTTTTTTCTTCTCTAGACATGAGTATTCCTTTGTAAAGAACATGAAAGCACATAGGAAGAAGAGAGAGCTTCTCTTGAAAATTCAGGCAAGACTGTTCTAACATGAGCCAATTTTTAACAGAATATTTTTCCTTTACTCTTCTTTAACATAGATCCCCACTCTGTAATACAACTTTTTACTTTAATGATGTCAGAGCAAAAAATTTCACCAGATAATATTAAACAGGCAAGGAAGACTTTATTCAAGGGAAGAGGGGCTGGAACTCAGTCTGAACTCAGCTCCACTGAGATAAAGAGCAGGATGATTTTAAGACTTGGGGAGGAGGTGTGTAGGCCACATGCCTTTGTTAAATCATTTTAGGAAAAGGAAAATTTAACTTCCTCATATCTTTATTATAGGGGTGAGGTGCCCACTGAAGTTACCCTCCTACTTTCCCCCAAACACTGGGAGATGGAGAAGCTATCTTCCTTGATGATTGCAAAGGGATGATTCTTAAGTCCTTGAGAAACATATTCTTGGGTTGTAAAACTGACAAGAGTCTTTTAAATTGATTTACATCTCAAAGGTGCAGAGTAAGAATTTTCAATTGCAAGTATTCTCAAAATAAATAAATAAAAGCTCTAAGGAAAGGGAGGTCAAGACCTAGAATCTGGATCTGGAATCAGCCTGTCTAAAGTTTAGTTTAACTGAAGAAGACATTAAAGCTGCCTTGGTCAGTGGAAATACTCTATTTCTTCAGTGGGCAGTGTGGTAGCCACTGGCCACATGTGGCTATTGAGCACTTAGAATGAGGCTATTATGACCGAGTTATTGAATATTTAATTGTATTTACATTCAGTTAAGGTAAATTTAATTAGCCACATTAATTAAATGTGGCTAGTGACTGCAGTATTGCACAGCATAGATATAAATTAAGGCATAATCGATAGTTGTTATTTGGAACAAAAGTAGAATCGTAGTTAAAAATGAAAAATAGGGCTTCCCTGGTGGCGCAGTGGGTGAGAGTCCGCCTGCCGGTGCAAGGGACACGGGTTCGTGCCCTGGTCCGGGAAGATCTCACATGCCGCGGAGCGGCTGGGCCCGTGAGCCATGGCCGCTGAGCCTGCGCATCCGGAGCCTGTACTGCGCAATGGGAGAGGCCACAGCAGTGAGAGGCCCGCGTACCGTAAAAAAAAAAAAAAAAAAAAAAAAAGAATTTATCCTTGTAAAGCATCTGCATTTATGTTTGGAATATTTGATGTGCTCCTTTTGGTTGCTGTTCTCTAATTTTTTGTTGTCATGTTCTTTCACTTATGATGGATCATCAAAAATCACCAACTAAACACACACCAACTTATTAATTTTCAAATATGTGTGCTCGATTATTACTCATTTTCCAAATATAAGAAAGGCACCACAGCAGCATGAAATTTCTTGAGAGAGAAGAGTAAACTTCCAAGTTTTGCATTTCTGCTTTGGTAACAATTGTGTTATATATTCAGTGCTTGAAATGCACAACACTGTATTTTAAAACCAGGATCTCTCTTTGCCTTTCTCTGAAAGTGTCATTGGTTGTTTATCTCACTTTTTTTTTTTTCCTGAATGAGTGAAGTGGTTAAATGCCCATGTCCATAAGTAGATAATTTTCCCACTTCCTATTCCATTTTTGCTGCAGGGGGTGGAAATCTTCAGCTGATTTCTCTGCATCCTCATTCCTTTTTTTGTTTCCTTTGGTTTTGAAAGATATACAACTTCATCCTAAGATTAACATTTGTCCTCACGTTATCTCTTTATCTAGCTGTCTCTTTAGTACATATATTAGTCATCAATTCTCCTCCCATTTGTAATGTCAACCTCTCTACTGATTCTTTCTCTGACCTGAGCCTAAAGTTAAAAAAATTTCCAGCCAAGAACCAATTAAACTATAGCAAAATAACAACAACCCCCTACATACTCTCTTGGTTAGGTTATGATCACTTGCTCCAATTTTTAATGTGTTCAAATATGAGTAAGGCTTAAAGACATTCCCAGAATCCCTATTAACAAACATAATCTAGGAAAAGAAACAAATAAACAGAAACTAACCCAGTCTTACAGATATAGAAGTAAAAATTGTTAAAAAAGAAAGAAAGGTACAAAAGAGAAAGCAAGAAAGCAAGCAGTGAATCCAATATAGTACCAAAAAACTTAATACACTATACCCAAGTAGGTTTCATAGCAAAAATGAAAGAATGTTTCATCATTTGGTTATTTGTTAATATAACACATCATTTCATTAAGTCATAAAGGAAAATATGTGAGAGGTTGTATAGAATTCCATCTTAAAAAGCAGTACAAACTAAGAAAGAAAAGTTCAAAGGATAGACTCTGATAACCCAGGTTTAAGACTTGGCTTTGCCCCACTTTTGCTGTGTCTCCTTGACCGATTCATGTAACTTCTCTCTGTTTATTTTATTATCTGTAAAATTGGAATAATAATAGTGCCTGATTCATAAAGTGTAGAGGATAAAAGAGCTAGTTCATTTAAAGCATATTACTGAGTGTTTGGCACAAGATAAAACCTCAATGCATATTAGGTATTAATATTTTTATTATATTATACTATTTTATATATGTAATATTTCAGTTGACTCTTGAACAACACAGGTTTAAACTACACAGGTCTATTTATATGCTGATTTTTTAACATAGTAAATACTACAGTACTACATGATCCACCACTTGTAGCTGAATCCGAGGATTCGAAACAATGGATACGGAGGGCTGACTATAAATTTGTACATGGAATTTCGACTGCTTGGAGGGTAGGAACCTCTAACCCTCGAGTTGTTCAAGAGTCACATGTATATTACATTATATTACATTACATTATATTATATTATATTATATTATAATTTGCTGTCTACTTTAGAGCCAATTTTTTCCAGAGTCCTTCTTTACTGTTTTCCTACTACCATTGTGGGCAACCTCATTCATTACTAAAACATGGCTTTTCAGATTTGACTGGCAAATTTGTTATAGCTCATATCTCTATAATGTTCCAGCCTCATCCATATTCTCAGCTATCAATACTTATTGTACATGACTATTAGGTTGTCTTTGGATAGATCACTATATCAAATGTAAAATAACTACCATTACCTTCCGTCTCTCTAACTTAACCCCATGTTTGCTTCTTACTTAGGCATTCTCTATACTGATTTAGGCAATATTGATTCTAACTCTTAAATTAAAAATTTTAAAAATACTTGCTTTTTCTCCCTCACCTAAACTATATGGCTATTGTTAACATTATACAGGTGAAATGGAGAAACAATCAGCTTGGAAATTTTTGGTACATGACAAGAATTTGTTCCATATTAATGACTAAAGGAGTATGATAAGTTGCCAATAAGATGTGCATTTCCTTATATATTTTCTGTGTCTGTCACCTTCTTTTAATTTAATTTCCCCTCCCACAATTTAGATTAGGTTTTCTTCTGCTCTTTCTCAGGCTACAGAATCTGCCTCTGATTTTCCAACTTCCCAATTAGTCCTTTATATCTTCAGTATATTCAATGGGCTTCATTTATTATAGCTTATACTTTAAAACCTCTTAGTAGCTTTTCAAGCCCTTCAGAATCATTTCCAGCCATGTTTTTTCATTCTTGAATCTCTGCTCATTTTAGTCCTTGGCCACACCCAGAACTGCTATATTTCCCAAACAACCCAGGATTTTTCTCATATTTTTGGCTTTCTACACACAATGTTTCCCTTGTTTGAGTCACGTTCCCCCTTTCCCATTTGGAAAAATACTGATGTTACCTTCTTTGAGACCCAACTAAACTGCTATCTCTTCTATGAAAATCTCTTTTCTCCAAAAAACTTTGTAATATAAACATTTCTCCCACTGAACTTACAAAATGTAATTGTGGTATCTTATCAAATTATATTATAAATATTTTATGCTTTCATTTTTTTCCTAGTAGAGTATGAGTTCTTAGCAATTAGGTATTGTTTTCTTAATATCTGTACATTCATATAATTAATGACTTGCCTTAATTGATCTTTGCATGCATGATTAATATTTTGGAATATGTGCATCATTCAAGAAAACATGTTACTAAAGTTTCTTATTTAGTTTTGATAACGATAAGAAGTCTCTATTAAAATTGTTTTTAAAAAAGATTTCTTACCCCCATGTTAAAAAAACCCTTAAAACTGTAATAATTAAATATTAAGACTGTTTAATAATTAAACTTTAATTCAATTTATAATGTTATTTTGAATGTTTTAAGATATGAAATAATTTGTATTTGATTATTTCAACTTTTCAAACATTCTTTTAATTATTGAATTTTCATTCATTTTGGCTCATTCTCTCTAGTATTTTAGAGGATAGATCGCCACCTGGTGGAAATTTTAAGTTTTAACTAAATGACCTAAAACAATTTTGTGTAGCTTGTTTGTTATTGTTATTATGAGCATGCTAATAAGGATTCCGCTTGCAGTAGAGAAAATGTATTAAATTAATGAGCTGAAATCTAGTGTAAAATAAGAGCAAATACGTTTTAAAATAAAACAAATGTGTTTCTGCTTGCCTTAACCATCCATTTGTATCACAATGAATTTCATACTGTGAATATTAAGGCTGTTGAAACTCAACAGATAGAAAAATAACCATTGGTGACTTAAATCATAAACCATGATTTGCTTTTGCTGATATCAGGCAAGTTAAAAAAAATCTCTAAATTTCTATTGTTTTTGTTTTAGTAAGTCTCATATACAAACATTTCAAAACTGATCATACTCATTTCTGAAGCAGTAAATTATTGAGAATAATTCTAGTGGTTGGTAGAGTTTCTTTCTAAGATTCTAGAGTAGCTGGTTATATCCTTAGTACAGTTCTTGACATCACCTCGAAAGGCAGTGTATTTTCATCTAATGAGGGTGTTATTCTTGTTGGATACAGTTTCATTTCCCAAAAATTAAAATTTAATATCACCATAATGGAACGTTTGCCTAGACATGCTAGGCCTGACAGAGATGATTTATGTTTCTGAAAATATAACTAAATTGCACAGAGCCCTTGAGGAACCTAAAAGCAGAATGTGTTAGGGAATGAGGGTTGCATTGTGAAGGAGGAAAGCTCAAGAGCAGTCCCAGTTCGGTTACTAATTCACTGTGTGATCTTAATAATAATGATAGAAATATTATTATTTATAAGATAATGCAAAGTAGTTTTATATCACATGTTATTAAATCTTCACAACAATCATGTGATCCAGGTTCCCTTATCATCTAGATGGTATAAATGACAAAACAAGTTCAGAGATACAAACTATCTTTCAAGTTCAAAGGACACTGCCAGAAAATTCAACGAGACTATCTGAGGTTCTGTTTGCCCACTGGAAAAATAATAATCTCTATATATTTTTCAAGATTTTAGTTTCTCATGAGTTGAATCATAATTACTAGATATGTTTCATTATGGGAACAATTCATGTGTTTCTAAATTATGCATATTTTATTATGATTCTATCATACATAGATAGATAATGTATGGTACAATACTAATGTAAAGAACAATCCAGAAATATATAAATGCATAGTTCAAATAAATTAAAACAACGAACCGTAGCAGTTTTTATGGTTAGCACTGTGGAAGTTCCCAGCTACTTATACATGATTATAACAGTCATCTGCAACTGATTTGGATGTAAGATTTATGTAAAATTGTTGACAATAATCTCTTTAATTTTCTTTAAAATTATATTTCCTATGTATCCATAACTAAACATAATTTAATTTTGCCTGTTTTTCTCATTTAATCACACTGTACATTACTTCATGTCCTGTTTGTCTTAGTCAGTAATGTTTGTGAAGAAATTTTTTTTATTTGAAAGAATAATCCAATTATTATATTTTATTTTTTAACATCTTTATTGGAGTATAATTGCTTTACAATGATGTGTTAGTTTCTGCTTTATAATAAAGTGAATCAGCCATACATATAATCCCATAGCTCCTCCCATTGCATCTCCCTCCCACTCTCCCTATCCAACCCCTCTAGGTGGTCACAAAGCACTGAGCTGGTATCCCTGTGTTATGTGGCTGCTTCCCACTACCTATCTATTTCACATTCAGTAGTGTATATATCTCCATGTCACTCTCTCATTTCGTCCCACCTTACCCTTCATCCTCCCCATATCCTCAAGTCCATTCTCTACATCTGAGTCTTTATTTCTCTACTACCCCTAGGTTCTACAGAACCTTTTTTTTTTTAGATTCAATATACATGTGTTAGTATATGGTATTTGTTTTTCTCCTTCAGACTTACTTCACTCTGTATGACAGACTCTAGGTCCACCGACCTCACTAAAAATAACTCAATTTCGAATATTTTTCTGGCTGAGTAATATTCCACAGTATATATGTGCCACATCTTCTTTATCCATTCCTCTGTCAAAGGTCACTTAGGATGTTTCCATGTGCTAGCTATTGTAAGTAGAGCTGTAATGAACATTGTGCTACATGACTCTTTTTGAATTATGGTTTTCCCAGGGTAAATGCCCAGTAGTGGGATTGCTGGGTCGTATGGTAGCTCTATTTTTATTTTTGAAAGGAACCTCCATACTGTTCTCCATAGTGGCTGTATCAATTTACATTCCCACCAACAGTGCAAGATGGTTCCCTTTTCTTCACGCCCTCTCCAACACTTATTATTTGTAGATTTTTTGATGATGGCCATTCTGACTGGTGTGAGGTAATACCTCATTGTAGTTCTGATTTGAATTTCTCTAATGACTAGTGATGTTGAGCACCCTTTCATGTGTTTGTTGGCAATCTGTATATCTGCTTTGGAGAAATGTTTATTTAGGTCTTCTGCCCATTTTTGGATTGGATTATTTGTTTTTTTGATATTGAGCTGGAATGGGCTGCTTGTAAATTTTGGAGCATAATCCTTTGTCAGTTCCTTCATTTGCAAATATTTTCTCCCATTCTGAGAGTTGTCCTTTAGTCTTGTTTACAGTTTCCTTTGCTGTGCAAAAGCTTTTAAGTTTCATTAGGTCCCATTTCTTGCTTTTTTGTTTTTAGTTCCATTTCTCTAGAAGGTGGGTCAAAAAGGATCTTGCTGTGATTTTTGTCATAGATGTTCTGCCTACATTTTCCTCTAAGAGTTTTATAGTGTCTGGCCTTACATTTAGGTCTTTAATCCATTTTGAGTTTATTTTTGTGTATGGTGTTAGGAAGTGTTCTAATTTCATTCTTTTACATGTAGCTGTCCAGTTTTTCCAGCACCACTTATTAGAGAGACTGTCTTTTCTCCATTGTATATTCTTGCCTCTTTTATCAAAGATAAGGTGACCATATGTGCGTGGGTTTATCTCTGGGCTTTCTAACCTGTTCCATTGACCTATATCTCTGTTCTTGTGCTGGTACCATACTGTCCTGATTACTGTAGCTTTGTAGTATAGTCTGAAGTCAGGGTGCCTGATTTCCTCCAGCTCTGTTTTTCTTTCTCAAGATTGCTTTGACTATTCAGGGTATTTTCTGTTTCCATACAAATTGTGAACTTTTTTTTTCTAGTTCTGTGAAAAACCCATTGGTAGTTTGATAGGGCTTGCATTGAATCTGTAGATTGCTTTGCGTAGTAGAGTCATTTTCACAATGTTGATTCTTCCAATCCAAGAACGTAGTATATCTCTCCATCTGTTTGTATCATCTTTAATTTCTTTTATCAGTGTCTTGTAGTTTTCATCACACAGGTCTTTTGTCTCCTTAGGTAGGTTTATTCCTAGGTATTTTATTCTTTTTGTTGCAATGGTAAATGGGAGTGTTTCCTTAATTTCTCTTTCAGATTTTTTTATTATTAGTGTATAGTGATGCAAGAGATTTCTGAGCATTAATTTTGTATCCTGCTACTTTACCAAATTCATTGATTAGCTCTAGTAGTTTTCTGGTAGCATCTTTAGGATTCTCTATGTATAGTATCATGTCATCTGCAAACAGTGACAGCTTTATTTCTTCTTTTCCAATTTGGACTCCTTTTATTCTTTTTTCTTCTCTGATTGTTGTGGCTAAAACTTCCAAAACTATGTTAAATAATAGTGGTGAGAA
This sequence comes from Neophocaena asiaeorientalis asiaeorientalis, assembly GCF_003031525.2. Lineage (NCBI taxonomy): Eukaryota > Metazoa > Chordata > Mammalia > Artiodactyla > Phocoenidae > Neophocaena > Neophocaena asiaeorientalis. The sequence goes on from NW_020171794.1 coordinate 307,875, forward strand.
TGGACAACCTTGTCTTTTTCCTGGTGTTGGAGGAAATGGTTTCAGTTTTTCACCATTGAGAACAATGTTGGCTGTGGGTTTGTCATATATGGCCTTTATTATGTTGAGGTAAGTTCCCTCTATGCCTACTTTCTGGAGGGTTTTTATCATAAATGGGTGTTGAATTTTGTCAAAAGCTTTCTCTGCATCTATTGAGATGATCATATGGTTTTTCTCCTTCAATTTGTTGATACGGTGTATCACATTGATTGATTTGCTTATATTGAAGAATCTTTGCATTTCTGGGATAAACCCCACTTGACCATGGTGTATGATCCTTTTAGTGTGCTTCTGGATTCATTATGTTGAGGATTTTGCATCTATGTTCATCAGTATTAATGGCCTGTAGGTTACTTTCTTTGTGACATCTTTGTCTGGTTTTGGTATCAGGGTGATGGTGGCCTCATAGAATGAGTTTAGGAGTGTTCCTTCCTCTGCTATATTTTGGAAGAGTTTGAGAAGGATAGGTTTTCGCTCTTCTCTAAATGTTTGATAGAATTCTCCTGTGAAGCCATCTGGTCCTGGTCTTTTGTTTGTTGGACGATTTTCAATCATAGGCTCAATTTCAGTGCTTGTGATTGGTCTGTTTATATTTTTTATTTCTTCTTAGTTCAGCCTCGGATGATTGTGCTATTCTACAAATTCAGCCATTGCTTCCACGTTGTCGATTTTATTGGCTATAGTTGCTTGTAGTAATCTCACACGATCCTTTGTATTTCTGCAGTGTCAGTTGTTACTTCTGGTTTTTCATTTCTATTTTTGTTGTTTTGAGTCTTCTCCCTTTTTTTCTTGATGAGTCTGGCTAATTGTTTGTCTCTTTTGTTTATCTTCTGAAAGAACCAGCTTTAGTTTTGTTAATCTTTGCTATTGTTTCCTTTCCTTTTCATTTATTTCTGATCTGATCTTTATGATTTATTTACTTCTACTAACTTCGGGGGTTTTTTGGTGCTTCTTTCTTTAATTGTTTTAGGTGTAATCTTAGGTTGTTTATTTGAGATGTCTCTTGTTTCTTGAGGTAGGATTGTACTATCAACTCCCCTCTTAGAACTGCTTTTGATGCATCCCATAGGTTTGGGGGCATTGTGTTTTCACTGTCATTTGTTTCTAGGAATTTCTTGATTTCATCTTTGATTTCTTCAGTGATCTCTTGGTTATTTAGTAGTGTATTGTTTAGCCTCCATGTCTTTGTATTTTTACATATGTTTTCCTGTAATTGATTTCCAGTATCATAGCATTGTGGTCAGAAAAGATACTTGTTATGGCTTCAATTTTCTTAAATTTACCAAGGCTTGATTTGTGACCCAAGTTATGATCTATCCTGGAGAATGTTCCATGAGCACTTGAGAAGAAAGCATATTACATTGTTTTTGGATAGAATGTCCTATAAATATCGATTAAGTCCATCTTGTTTAATGTATCATTTAAAGCTCGTGTTTCCTTATTTATTTTCATTTTGGATGACCTGTTCATTGGTGAAAGTGGGGTGTTAAATTCCCCTACAATGATTTTGTTACTTGATTTCCCTTTTTATGGCTGGTAGTGTTTGCCTTATGTATTGAGGTGCTCCTATGTTGGGTGCATATATATTTACAATTGTTATATCTTCCTCTTGAATTGATCCCTTGATCATTATGTTGTGTCCTTCTTTGTCTCCTGTAATAGCCTTTGTTTTAAAATCTATTTTGTCTGATATGAGAATTGCTACTCCAGCTTTCTTTTTATTTCCATTTGCATGGAATATCTTTTACCATCCCCTGACTTTCAGTCTGTATGTGTCCCTAGGTCTGAAGTGGGTCTCTTGTAGACAGCATATATATGGGTCTTGTTTTTGTATCCATTCAGTCAGTCTGTGTATTTTGGTGGGAGCATTTAATCCATTTACATTTAAGGTAATTATCAATATGTATGTTCCTATTACCATTTTCTTGATTGTTTTGGGTTTGTTATTATAGGTCTTTTCCTTCTATGTGTTTACTGCCTAGAAAAATTCCTTTAGTATTTGTAGTAAAGCTGGTTTGGTGCTGCTGAATTTTCTTAGCTTTTGCTTGTCTGTAAAGGTTTTAATTTCTCAGTCAAATTTGAATGAGATCCTTGCTGGGTAGAGTAATCTTGGTTGTAGGTTTTTCCCCTTTCATCACTTTAAATATGTCCTGCCACTCCCTACTGACTTACAGAGTTTCTGCTGAAAGATTAGCTGTTAAACGTATGGGGATTCCCCTGTATATTATTTGTTGATTTTCCCTGCTGCTTTTAACATTTTTTCTTTGTATTTAATTTTTGATAGTTTGATTAATATGTGTCTTGGCGTGTTTCTCCTTGGATTTATCCTGTATGGGACTCTCTGTGCTTCCTGGACTTGATTGACTATTTCCTTTCCCATATTAGTGAAGTTTTCAACTCTAATCTCTTCAAAAATTTCTCAGACCCTTTCTTTTTCTTGTCTTCTTCTTGGACCCCTATAATTCGAATGTTGGTGCATTTCATGTTTTCCCAGAGGTCTCAAAGACTGTCCTCAATTCTCATCATTTTTTTTTCTTTATTCTGTGCTGTGGTAGTGATTTCCACTATTTTATCTTCCAGGTCACTTATCCGTCCTGCCTCAGTTATTCTGCTATTGATTACTTATAGAGAATTTTTAATTTCATTTATTGTGCTGTTCCTGATTGTTTGTTTGCTCTTTAGTTCTTCTAGATCCTTGTTAAATGTTTCTTGTATTTTCTCCATTCTATTTCCAAGATTTGAATCATCTTTGCTATCATTACTCTGAATTCTTGTTCAGGTAGACTGCTTATTTCCTCTTCATTTGTTTGGTCTGGTAGGTATTTACTTTGCTCCTTTATCTGCTGTGTTTTTCTCTGTCTTTTCAATTTGCTTAACTTACTGTGTTTGGGGTCAACTTTTCTCAGGCTGTATATTCAGTTCCTGTTGTTTTTGGTGTCTGCCCCCAGAGGCTAAGTTTGGGTCAGTGGGTTTTGTAGGCTACCTGGTGGAGTGCACTGTTGCCTGTGTTCTGGTGGATGAGGCTGGATCTTGTCTTTCTGGTGGGCAAGACCATGTCCAGTGGTATGTTTTGGGGTGTCTGTGACCTTATTATGATTTTAGGCAGCCTCTCTGCTAATGGGTGGGGTTGTGTTCATGTGTTGCTAGTTGTTTGGCATAGGGTGTCCAGCACTGTAGCTTGTTGGTCATTTAGTGGAGCTGAGTATTTGCATTGAGATGGAGATCTCTGAGAGAGCTTTTGCCATTTGATATAACATGGAGCCCAGAAGTCTCTGGTGGAACAATGTCCTGAACTCAGCTCTCCCACCTCAGAGTCATAACCCTGACACACGGCTGGAGCACCAAGACCCTGTCAGGTACACAGCTTAGAAGAAAAGGGAGAAATTAATTAATTAATTAATTAATTAAAATATTTTTATTAAAATAAAAAAAATTTAAGTAATAAAAAAAAGAAAGAAAGAAGAGAACAATGATATCCAAAAACAAATACACCAATGATAATAAGCGCTAAAAACTATACTCAAAAAAAAAAAAAAAAAGAGAGCAACCAAATCAATAAACAAATCTACCAATGAAAATAAATTCTAACTACTAAACTAAGATAAACATAAGACCAGAAACAAATTAGCTGCAGAACACAAACCCCAAGTCTACAGTTGCTCCCAAAGTCCACCACCTCAATTTTTGGATGATTCTTTGTCTATTCATGTATTCCACAGATGCACTGTACATCAAGTTGATTGTGGAGATTTAATCCGCTGCTTCTGAGGGTGCTGGGAGATATTTCCCTTTCTCTTCTTTGTTCACATAGCTCCTGGGGTTCAGCTTTGGATTTGGCCCCACCTCTGCATGTAGGTCGCCTGAGAGCCTCTGTTCTTCTCCCAGCCAGGATGGGGTTGAAACAGCAGCTGATTAGGGACTCTGGCTCACTCAGGCTGAGGGGAGGGAAAGGTGCATAATGCAGGGGGCCTGCAGCTGTAGAGGCCGGCATGACATTGCAACAGCCTGAGGCATGCCGTGTGTTCTCCCAGGGAAGTTGTCCCTGGATCACAAGCCCCTGGCAGCGGCGGGCTGCACAGGCTCCCGGGAGGGAGGTGTGGATAGTGACCTGTGCTCGCACACAGGCTTCTTGGTGGTGGCAGTAGCAGCCTTAGCGTCTCATGCCCATCTCTGGTGTCTGTGCTCATAACCTCGTCTTGCACCTGTCTCTGGAGCTTGTTTAGGCGGTGCTCTGAATCCCCTCTCCTCGCACATCCCAAAACAATGGTCTCTTGTCTCTTAGGCAGGTCCAGACTTTTTCCCGGACTCCCTCCCGGCTAGCCATGGTGCACTAACCCCTTGCAGGCTGTGTTCACTCCGAACGAAGCCCGAGCCTCAGCTCCCAGCCCCCACCCGCCCCAGCGGGTGAGCAGACAAGCCTCTTGGGCTGGTGAGTGCCGGTCGGCCCTGATCCTCTGTGTGGGAATCTCTCCGCTTTGCCCTCTGCACCCCAGTTGCTGTACCCTCCTCCGCGGCTCTGAAGCTTCCTCCTCCGCCACCCGCAGTCTTCGCCCGTGAAGGGGCTTCCTAGTGTGTGGAAACTTTTCCTCCTTCACAGCTCCCTCCCAGAGGTGAAGGTCCCATCCATATTCTTTTGTCTCTGTTTATTCTTTTTTCTTTTGCCCTACCCAGGTACATGGAGAGTTTCTTGCCTTTTGAGAGGTCTGAGGTCTTCTGCCAGCATTCAGTAGGTGTTCTGTAGGAGTTGTTCCACATGTAGATGTATTTCTGACGTATTTATGGGGAGGAAGGTGATCTCCATGTCTTACTTCTCCACCATCTTGAAGGTTTCAATCAATAATAAATTTGTGTAAATTACCTTTTATTGTGTAGATATTGTTTATTTTCATTGTTCTATAGTAATTTATTCTATTAATTTGAAATTAATACAATACTTGTCGTCATGTAACTTGCTTTGGCCAATGAGATATGAGAAGGAGTGATGTATGTCATTTATGGACAGAAACTTTAAGAGCCAGTTTATAATTTATCACATTCATTTCCCTCTGCTGTGGTGATCATAGATGCGTGGTCCAGAGCAAGCCTCCACTAGCTTGCATCCATGAGTGACTCCAGGAGCAGATTCATCTAACAATCTACATCAGATATGAAACGTGTGTGAAATGTATATTTTTCATTTGTTAAGCAAGTGAAATTGTAGAGTTGTGTATTACCACAGAATGAGATGACCTGTTGTGATTGTTCCTATAACAATATGTGTTTTTATCAATTTATACACTAGTGCTGCCCTACTAATAATCTCGGAATAAAACATTGTGTAAACACCAGGTCTCCTTTATCTTATTTCCTACTGCTACGTCTTGCTTCTGTATTTTAAGTCTCTCTATTTTAAATACTGTATCAATATATTATATTCTTAAATAGTTAAAGCTTGTTAAGATTTATTTTTATATGTATCACTGTTGTCATCCTGTATTCTTTAAACTACCTCAGAATTTCCATCTGGAACTCTTTTCCTCCTGCCTGAAGTATAGGCTTAGTGAGTAACTGATTTTGATGTGGAAGTGGTGGGTATGGCTTAGACTAGACATTCTTTACTTAATGTGAAATTATGGCTACACTAGCTTTCTTAATACACTCATGTTGCTTCTATCAAACGTCAGACAGATTTGATTTTGTCATTAAAAAGGAAAGAAAATGTGTCAAAGTCTTTTGTCTTGCCTCCAATAAATAAATAATTTATTAGCTTACTTATTTTTTGTAAAAGTTTTTTATAGAAAGATTGACACAATTGAGGGGAAAGATTTGAAAGGACTGAAGAGTAATTTTTACTTGTTCCTTTCACAAAGGATGTGAGACCACTTTGAATTAAGGATGAAGATACAAAATGCATTCTGAAGGTTAAGCCAATCATGTTGAGAAGGTATTTTTATTTGTGATTTAAAGCAGGCTGATTCTAGATCAAAGATTTAAAGTGCTGTTTCTTTTGCCTTATAGCCAAAAGAAATGGCCTGGAAGAGGTTCTCCAGGACTGATTAATTACTGTGTTATGAGAAAGTAAATGAAGTTGCAGCTTAATTGTTTTTTTTCCTCCAGTAAGGTCAGCTATGATGTAGGTTATCTGTGTACTCAATATTAACAACACACCTACTGATAGTTATAATGAACAAACACTTTTACTTATTTTAACTGAAAGGAATATAATCCAACAATCTGAGTAAAATGTATAGCCAGACACGTTTATACACATACTTACACAGAGCTACACTTAGTATGCAAATGAATTCTAAGGTGCACTTATTTTCTTAAGAGTTTACAGTAAGGAAGAAAATCCTAGAGTTGAGGGCAAGGTTTAGCATACTAATGAGAGTTCTTTTGTTTTTTGTTCTTACTTTTACTTATTTTTTTTCTCTAGAGGTCTAGTACGCTATCTTCATCATTTTTCAAATTTACCTGGTTTGTATTCTCAGGATCATCCCTGAGTCTTTTTTTCCTAACATTATTTCTAAACTTGCTGTTATATTTCAAAGTCCATCACCTTTTCATCATAGTCTAAAATAATTTTGTCTGTTCAACTGATTCAAGTGTCATATGATACAACATTTGTAAAACACTGGACTGTAATATTAATGTACCACCTAATGTGCAGAAAGAAAAAAATTAGTTATTTTAAATTGCCAGCAGTAGACTGTTTTTCAGTGGAGAAATTCAAATTCATGTACGAGGATGGATTACAGTTTCTTTTTTTGTAAGTAGTAAAATGTATTAAGCCAAAAAAGTAGTAAATGAGTCCTGTGTTTATGTAAGCAAAATTTTAAGTACCTAGACTTAATTGGAAATGAAGAACTTCAACACAATGAGTGGCTAAGTTGCTCAACATAATTAAGTGAAACTTTATGATATTAGTTGTATTTTTACAGATTATCCTAAATTTGATAAAAGTTGAGCCTACAAGCAGAAATGGAAAAAAAAAAAACAAAAAAAGGTCTTACTTTTTCTTTTCTCTTTGATCCAGTGCCTGTCATTGAAAAGGCTGGATTGCTGATTAAAGGGGAATAGTCAATAAAACTATCACTGGGAGAAATAGGTTGGCTGTTACAATAAGATGGCAGGTGAGGAAATCAGCAGAGGTGGTCAAGTCAAGCAAGACCATCTCTAGTGGGATGTCAAGTAAGAACTTCAAGGACAATATTATCTAATAGCCAATAAAATAATTTCAGTTCTTAAATAGTACTTTCAATCTGCTGACCAAAAACCTTTAGTAAGGTTTCTTTAAACACCATAGTCTTAATAAATTTTTGAGTATTGAAAGTTACAGATATCCACACTTGGTTGAAAGTGGCATATTTTACCACAGAAGAGGGAGAAGCTAGTTAATAGATAGCCAGGTGACATTTGCAGAAACATAAAAATCATTTGGGTATTGATAGAAATATTGACAGAGTAAACATACACAAAATTAAAAGTCAGACTATTGTCTTGGGGTGCTACAGACTGCTCACTGAAGGCTAGAAAATGCAAATTTAGAAATGCTTTGCTATATACATTCAGCTCTCTGTATCCACGGGTTCCACATCCTCAGATTCAACCTATCTCAGATAAGAAAATTTTTTAAATTCCAGAAAATCCCAAAAAACAAAATTGAATTTGCCATGTGCTGGCAGCTATTTACATCATATTTACATTGTACTTACAACTATTTACATAGCATTTACATTTTATTAGATACTATAAGTGCTCTAGAGATTATTTAAATTGTGCTGAAGGATGTGCACAGGTTATATGCAAATACTGTGCCATTTTATTAATATATAAGGGACTTTAGCAACTGCAGATTTTGGTGTTCCCTTGAAGGGGGTTTCTGGAAACAGTACTCAGCAGATATCAAGAGAGGACTGTAATGAGTGATCTATTTCCAAATGCTAATACTATGATCAACTGAAACACCTTAGCCAAAATATAACTATACTATTTTCCTAGATAGGCTTTCCACATTTTTCTACCTCTAATCTAGATGAATTTCTACATGGAGCCATAGGGTTCTTCTTAAAAGTTGCCCAGATCATGTCACTTCTAAACTTAAAGCCCTAAAGCAATTTCTTGTGTTTTTAGAGTCACACCTAAAAATCATTAACCTGGTCTGTAAGCCACTAACTGACTCATGTTGACTTCTTCGAAAAATTCTTAAAAAACCTGCTGTCACTCTGGCATATTTTCATTTCCTCAAAACCACCAGATCCTTTCTTTACACTTCAGGACCTTCATGCATGCTCTTTCTTTTGCCAGGGATACTTTGAATTCATAGTCTAGTTCAAATGCTACTTTCTCTATTTCAACGATATATCCTTAGTGTATTTCCACGATTTTCCTTAGTGTATTTCCACAGCACTGTTTACTTCTCCTTTAGAGAAAATGTCAGAATTGTGTTATAATTATCTAAATAATTTTACGTATCATCAATCTCCCTGATTAGACTGTAGAGTCATAAATGTAGGGGTCATTCTTGGCTTGTTCACCACATTAATACTTGGGAGAATGTTTTGCAGGTAATTGACTTAAAACTCATGCTTCATTGAGTGAATGAATTCATGAATAATTAAATAAAATCATGAATGTAAGGCAGATAATGAGATAAATACTGAATTTTTCACACTTGGTATTTATGCAAAGAACAGTATTAATAATATTAATGTTAATATCATGTAGCATTCATTTCACAGTCCTTAAGAATCAATCTCCTGATAACTTATTTTAAAAATTGAATTTATGATCAACTTTCTAACTCAGTTCTCTGAATTTCACCACATATTTTCACCATTTTTGCTCTAATTACATCTTCATTTTCCTCTTACCCCCGTAAGGCATTACTCAGCATCATATAATACATGTCCATAAACACAATGTGTTAAAACTCCATTTTCTCGGGCTTCCCTGGTGGCGCAGTGGTTGAGAGTCTGCCTGCTGATGCAGGGGACACGGGTTTGTGCCCCGGTCCGGGAGGGTCCCATGTGCTGCGGAGTGGCTGGGCCCGTGAGCCATGGCCTCTGAGCCTGAGCATCTGGAGCCTGTGCTCTGCAATGGGAGAGGCCACAATAGTGAGAGGCCCGCGTACCGCAACGAAACAAAGCAAACAAAAACCTCCATTTTCTCTGTCACACAAGAGTACAATGTATATTTCTTTAGTTAATATCTACATCTATGTGCTTGTTATAGTGCCCTAAATGCAATGGGTGCTCAATAAACATTGGCAGGTGAAAATGATGAGGAGCCATGCCTTGTTAAAATGATTAGAATTCAATCAGGGTGGTTTAACATCCTTGGCAATTTCTGTCTTTGAAAGTTTAAATAAGAACCTCTTAAAAAGAGTATAACTGTGATAAAAAAAAAAACAACACACCTGTATTATTTTAGTTATATACATTATTCATTTGCAAGTAGTTTAATTTGATATTAGAAATAAAAGAAAATGGCTACTGAACAAAAGACTTGGCTCAGATTATTATAAGGAAAATTCTTGATATGTAAAAACATGCATGATGTGGGGAAGGCTTCTATTTCCAGGTGTATAAGAATGCTTTTACCAAACCTGAAAGCAAGAATAAAAGTACCTTTTGGAAAGATTTACCAAAATATGCATAGTCTGGAAACTCCATGTTCTAAGAAGATTCTCTAAAGGAAAAACTAAAAGCTAGAATGAAGGTGTAGGGAACTGCCTTTCAGTTCCATGTATCAGGCAATCTGTGACAAATTTATTGATAACAAGCTGATTTTACAGCAAGTGAAATCTCAGTATGAGTAAAGAATATTTTCATGAAGCAACACTAGTGCATCAAGTGTGAAGAAGTTCAGTACTCCAGCTGCCTTTCCTGTAATAGAATGTACAGCATAATTCCAAATGCATTGTTCCCAGATTTAATTGCATAGTAATACTCAAATCAAAGAAACAGGTAACATTCTTGGAAATATGAGCTAAGTTATGACTCAGTAAATAGTTTAGATGATTATGCTCTGTGTTGCATGAATGAAGTCATAAAAATTCAACTTTAAATGTAATTATGATAAAAAATCATTTTGTTCATGTACTCTAGTTGATTGTTTAATGAGTTACATTCATTTTAGACCAAAATACATGCTAAGCAGAGGAATGTCCTCTAGCTACAGCATGGCTTTTTTTCTGACTAAAAGAACCCAGACATGAGCAATTGAAAGACTGCATAATTTATCTATATCAATGTGGTTAGAATTAAAGTACACAGTCCTATTCTATGTACATTTGGAGGCATTTTGAAAAATTATCACAATTGACTTCTTTACGTTTCATGTTTCTTTAGATGATCTGTCTCATATTACCCTAAAGTCTAACGTTTAAATATTCTTTAAAAATTTCCCTAGCTGAATAGAAGTAAAATCCAAATATTTACCTATAGTATGCCATATTCATAATTAAATAATCTTTTCAACATGCATAGTTACCAATGTGGGAAATGTTAAAACATAATTATTTAAACTATTTTTAATGTAATGTAGGTTATTAAATTGTTTATTGTGTATAATGGCAAATTTGTATGCACAGTTTGGCTTAAAAAGATGATGACATTTAGAAAAATCAGAATTTTGTTTTGTTTTGTTTTAGCATTCAAGTACCTGATTTAGATAAAAACAACACTAACAAAATCTATTTGTGTCATTTAAGGTAGCTATAAAAAAGGCCATGCCATTTAGAGCATGGCCAGAATTATATTCTGAAGGTTGTTAGTCTCTATGACACTCTAGATATTCAAACCAGGAAGTTTACATTTCTATTGGGTTCAAATGAAGCGTATTTATTTTCTATTGTTCCATAATAAATTGCCACAAATTTAGTAGCTTACATAATGTTGTAGGTTAGACATCTAGGTGGGCTAAATTGGGTTCTCTGTTAGGGTCTCACAAGGCCGAAACCAAGGTGCAGGTCCAGTTGAGCTCTTATCTTGATTCTCTGGAGAAGAACCACTTTCAAGCTAATTCAGATTTGGTATAATTTAGTTCCTTGTCACTAAAAATCTGAGGTCCTCGTTTGTTGGTTGGCTGTTGGCAGGACATCTCTCACAGTTTCTAGATACCATTCTCTGGTCCTTGCATGCTGTAAAAGAAAATTGCATCTGATCAGTTAAACATGCAAAAACAATTTTTCAAGACTATTGCAGTAGGAGAAAAGAGAGGATTTCAATACAGGAGAGACCTTGAACTAAACACTGCTTTAACAAAAGCCATAACAATTTTTAAACATTTTGGTGAGATAATGGAAAAGTACTGGTTAAGGTTAGGGGAGAAGTTGGGCACTTGGAATTGCTGCTTATTCAAGTCAGGCTCCTACCCTCCAACAGAAACTGGGAGGTAGAGGTGCTATCTTCCTTGATGATTACATTTAGAAGGGAGGACTCGCAGGTCATTGAGAAAAATATTTCTGAGTTGTGGAACACTTACATGTCAAGAAGGGCAGAGGAAGAATTTGCAATTACAAGTTTGCTAAAATAAGTGCTTTTATTTTAAAGGAGGTCAGGGCCCTATAGTTCGAAAGAAACCTGTCTAAAATTTAGTCAAACTGAGGAAAACATTGTTAATATCATCCAGGTCAACGTGGACCCTCCCCTCTTTCTTCAAAGCCAGCAGTGTTGTCTTGAATCATTCTCATGTTCTCTGATTCCTCTTTCAGCCACCATCTAGACAAAATTCTCTGCTCGTAAAGGACTCATATGATTAGATTAATTCCACCCAGATAATCTCTCTTTGCCTTATAATGCTCCATAATCACAGGGATAATACTCCTCATATTCACAGGTTCTATCCACAATCAGTGAGGTTAGAACTTATACAAGGGTGAGAGTCATTGAAAGTCATTCTTAAAATTTTGCCTACTACATGAGCTGTGCATTTCTCCTTACATTATAATTTCTAGAAACCATGTTTAATTACTGTTCAGGGCTGCACATTTTGAAGAAGAGAGTGAAAGAAGTGCTCCACTGTGCACCCTTCAGTTGTTTCTTTATGAGTAGGGAAATATGGTGAACTAAGTGTGTGCACAGCAGTGGTAATTGTAAGGATGTCCCAAGTAGTTTCTTTTTAATCTCCCCTTCCTATCTACCTGTTTTCAGATCCACATACTCCTCACACGGGTAGGTAAAGAAATGTTTACCTTTGCAACCCTGGGCTATAAATTCTGCTACTCCAAGAGTAGCTTCTTCAGGAACTGTAAGTAGCCTAACCCTTCTTTTTGATACCTGAAGTTATCAGAGAAGTTACCCCATCTGCATAAATTCACAGAGATCCTTTCCCTGGTAGCTATGACATTCTATCTCTGATTTACGAGGGAGTGAATTGAGCAGGATAAGTATATGTGAAAGTCTGTCTATTTTAAAGTATGCAACATCAAAAATGAATGCATATTACTCAACTATGTTCCAATATAAAATATTTTTTTTAAATTTAGTTAATTAAACCTATGCTTGTTTGTTTTTTCCAGAATTTTTTCCCAACAATTTTCAGTTGTTTGTCAAAAGAGTTGCCATCGAAAGTGTCATTGGTTTTAAAATCAAAGTTTCCAATATGTATATATGTGCAACTCTGAGTACTATTGTAAGGGACATTTTGATTAGTATCATTAGGTATAAGTGAGAGCAGTGAACGTTTGGCAGAGCTGTTACTGCAATGATGCACTTTGGGCAGAAGGCTGCAGTATTAGATCATACTGAACATCTCTAGAGATTGCATTTATCTTCATTGAATTAGCAACTAGCCAAACATTTTCATATTCCTCTTTACTTTAAACATCTCATATTTACTTTTGCTTTTTATTTCTTGAAATCAGGATTCTTTTGTCACTAAAAAATTCCAACACAAAAAGATATGAGGGTAGAGAGAGGGGGAAGATGGCGGAAGAGTAAGACGTGGAGATCACCTTCCTCCCCAAAGATACACGAGAAATACACCTACACGTGGAACAACTCCTACAGAACACCCACTGAACCCTGGCAGAAGACCTCAGACCTCCCAAAAGGCAAGAAACTCCCAACGTACCTGGGTAGGGCAGAAGAAAAAAGAATAAACAGAGACAAAAGAATAGGGACAGGACCTGCACGAGTGGGAGGAGGCTGTGAAGGAGGAAAGGTTTCCACACACTAGAAGCCGCTTCGTGGGCGGAGACTGCAGGTGGCGGGGGGGGGGAGCTTCAGAGCCGCGGAGGAGAGCACAGTGACAGGGGTGCAGGGGGCAAAGTGCAGAGACTCCCGCACAGAGGATCTGTGCCGACCAGCACTCACCAGCCTGAGAGGCTTGTCTGCTCAACCGCCAGGGTGGGCGGGGCTGGGAGCTGAGGATTGGGCTTTGCTTGGAGCACAGGGATTGGCGGCGTGAACACAGCCTGAAAGGGTTAGTGCACCATGGCTAGCCGGGAGGGAGTCCAGGGAAAAGTCTGGACCTCCTGAAGAGGCAAGAGACTTTTTCTTCCCTCTTTGTTTCCTGGTGCGTGAGGAGAGGGGATTAAGAGCGCTGCTTAAAGGAGCTCCAGAGATGGGCGCGAGCCACGGCTAAAAGCGTGGACCCCAGAGACTGGCAGGAGAAGTGAAAAACAGACGCCCGCCGGCGACCTACCCGCAGAGGCGGGGCCAAATCCAACCCTGAGCCCCAGGAGCAGTGTGAACAAAGAAGAGAAAGGGAAATGTCTCCCAGCAGCCTCAGAAGCAGCGGATTAAATCTCCACAATCAACATGATGCACCCTGCATCTGTGGAGTACCAGAAGAGACAACGAATCATCCCAAATTAAGGAGGTGGACTTTGAGAGCAAGATTTAGGATTTTTTCCCCTTTTCTTCTTTTTGAGTGTGTATAGGTATGCTTCTGTGTGACATTTTGTCTGTATAGCTTTGCTTTCACCATTTGTCCTAGGGTTCTATCTGTCTGTTTTCTTTTTTTTTTAATTAAAAATTTTTTTCTTAATAATTATTTTTATTTTAATAACTTTATTTTATCTTACTTTATTTTATTTTCTTTTATCCTCTTTCTTTCTTTCTTTCCTTCTACTTTTTCTCCCTTTAATTCTGAGCTGCGTGGATGAAAAGCTCTTTGTGCTGCAGCCAGGAGTCAGTGCTGTGCTTCTGAGGTGGGAGAGACAACTTCAGGACACTGGTCCACAAGAGACCTCCCAGCTCCATGTAATATCAAATGGCAAAACTCTCCCAGAGATCTCCATCTCAACACCAGCACCCAGCTTCACTCAACAACCAGCAAGCTACAGTGCTGGACACTCTATGCGAAACAACTAGCAAGACAGGAACACAGCACCACCCCTCAGCAGAGAGGCTGCCTAAAATCATAATAAGGCCACAGACACCCCAAAACACACCACCAGACGTAGACCTCCCCACCAGAGAGACAAGACCCAGCCTCATCCATGAGATAAGTGACCTGGAAGATATAATAGTGGAAATAACTACTGCAGAGCAGAATAAAGAAAAAAGAATGAAAAGAACTAAGGACAGTCTCAGAGACCTCTGGTACAACATTAAACGCACCAACATTCAAATTATAGGGGTTCTAGAAGCAGAAGAGAAAAAGAAAGGGAATGAGAAAATATTTGAAGAGATTATAGTTGAAAACTTCCCTAACATGGGAAAGGAAATAGTTAATCAAGTCCAGGAAGCACAGAGAGTCCCATACAGGATAAATCTAAGGAGAAACATGCCAAGACACATATTAATCAAACTGTCAAAAATTAAATGCAAAGAAAACATATTAAAAGCAGCAAGAGAGGACTTCCTTGGTGGTGCAGTGGTTGAGAGTCCACCTGCCGATGCAGGGGACACGGATTCGTGCCCCAGCCCAGGAAGATCCCACATGCCATGGAACGGCTGAGCCCATGAGCCATGGCCACTGAGCCTGTGTGTCTGGAGCCTGTGCTCCACAACAGGAGAGGACACAACAGTGAGAGGCCCGCGTAGTGCAAAAAAATAAAAATAAAAAAAGCAGCAAGGGAAAAATAACAAATAACACACAAGGAAATCCCGTTAAGGTTAAGAGCTGATCTTTCAGCAGAAACTCTGCAAGCCAGAAGGGACTGGCAGGACATATTTAAAGTGATGAAGGAGAAAAACCTACAACCAAGATTACTCTACCCAGCAAGGATCTCATTCAGATTTGATGGAGAAATTAAAACCTTTACAGACAAGCAAAAGCTGAGAGCATTCAGCACAATGAAAGCAGCTTTACAACAAATGCTAAAGGAACTTCTGTAGGCAAGGAACACAAGAGAAGGAAAAGACTCACAATAACAAACCCAAAACAGTTAAGAAAATGGGAATAGGAATATACATATCGATAATTACCTTAAATGTAAATGGATTAAATGTTCCCAACAAAAGACACAGCCTGGCTGAATGGATACAAAAGACCCATATATATGCTATCTAAGACCCACTTCAGACCTAGAGACACATACAGACTGAAAGTAAGGGGATGGAAAAAGATATTCCATGCAAATGGAAACCAAAAGAAAGCTGGAGTAGCAATTCTCATATCAGACAAAATTGACTGTAAAATAAAGACTATTAGAAGAGACAAAGAAGGACACTACATAATGATCAAGGGATCGATCTAAGAAGAAGATATAACAATTGTAAATATTTATGCTCCCAACATAGAAGCACCTCAAAACATAAGGCAAATACTAGCAGCCATAAAAGGGGAAATCGACAGTAACACATTCATAGTACAGTACTTTAACACCCCACTTTCACCAATGGACAGATCATCCAAAATGAAAATAAATAAGGAAACACAAGTCTTAAATGATACATTAAACAAGATGGACTTAATTGATATTTATAGGGCATTCCATCCAAAAAAAACACAATACACATTTTTCTCAAGTGCTCATGGAACAGTCTCCAGGATAGATCATATCTTGGGTCACAAAGCAAGCCTTGGAAAATTTAAGAAAATTGAAATTGTATCAAGTATCTTTTCCGACAACAATGTTATGAGACTAGATATCAATTATAGGAAAAAATCTGTAAAAAATAGAAACACATGGAGGCTAAACAATACACTACTTAATAACGAACTGATCACTGAAGAATTCAAAGAGGAAATCAAAAAATACCTAGAAACAAATAACAATGGAAACACGTGGCCCAAATCCTATGGGATGCAGCAAAAGCAGTTCTAAGAGGGAAGTTTATAGCAATACAATCCTACCTTAAGAAACAGGAAACATCTCGAATAAACAACCTAACTTTGTACCTAAAGCAAGTAGAGAAAGAAGAACGAAAAATCTGCAAAGTTAGCAGAAGGAAAGAAAATATAAAGGTCAGATCAGAAATAAATGAAAAAGAAATGAAGGAAATAATACCAATGATCAATAAAACTAAAAGCTGGTTCTTTGAGAAGATAAAGAAAATTGATAAAGCATTAACCAGACTCATCAAGAAAAAATTCTCTACTTCAGACTATACTACAAAGCTACAGTAATCAAGAGAGTATGGCACTAGCACAACAACAGAAATATAGATCAATGGAACAGGATAGAAAGCCCAGAGATAAACCCACACACATGTGGTCACCTTATCTTTGATAAAGGAGGCAAGATTGTACAGTAGAGGAAGGACAGCCTCTTCAATGAGTGGTGCTGGGAAAAGTGGACAGGTACAGGTAAAAGTATGAGATTAGAACACTCCTTAACACTATACACAAATATAAACTCCAAATGGAATAAAGACCTATATGTAAGGCAGAAACTATCAAACTCTTAGAGGAAAATATAGGCAGAACACTCTGTGACATAAATCACAACATGATCCTTTTTGACCCACCTCCTAGAGAAATGGAACTAAAAACAAAAAACAAGAAATGGGACCAAATGAAACTTCAAAGCTTTTGCACAGCAAAGGAAATCGTAAAGAAGACCCAAAGACAACCCTCAGAATGGGAGAAAATATTTGCAAATGAAGCAACTGACAAAGAATTCATCTCCAAAATTTAGAAACAGCTTATGCAGCTCAATAACAAAAAAACAAACCCAATCCAAAAATGGACACAAGCCCCAAATAGACATTTCTTCAAAAAAGATATACAGATGACCAAAAAACACATGAAAGAATGCTCAACATCATTAATCGTTAGAGAAATGCAAATCAAAAGTACAATGAGATATCATCTCACACAAGTCAGAATGGCCATCATCAAAAAGTCTAGAGACAATAAATGGTGGAGACGGTGTGGAGAAAATGGAACCCTCTTGCACTGTTGGTGGGAATGTGAATTGGTACAGCCAGTATGGAGAACAGTATGGAGGTTCCTTAAAAAACTACTAATAGAACATACATACGACCCAGCAATCCCACTACTGGGCATATACCCTGACAAAACCATAATTTTAAAAAGGGTCATGGACCAAAATGTTCATTTCAGCTCTATTTACAATAGTCAGGAGATGGAAACAACCTAAGTGTCCGTCAGTGGATGAATGGATAAAGAAGATGTGGCACATATATACAATGGAATATTACTCAGCCATAAAAGAAACGAAATTGACTTATTTGTAGTGAGGTGGATGGACCTAGAGTCTGTCATACAGAGTGAAGTAAGTCAGAAAGAGAAAGACAAATACCGTATGCTAACACATATATATGGAATCCAAGAAAAAAACAAATGTCATCAAGAACCTATGGGTAAGATGGGAATAAAGTCACAGACTTACTAGAGAATGGACTTGAGGATATGGGGAGGGGGAAGGGTAAGCTGTGACAAAGTGAGAGAGTGGCATGGACATATATACACTACCAAACGTAAAATAGATATCTAGTGGGAAGGAGCCGCATAGCACAGGGAGATCAGCTCGGTGCTTTGTGACCACCTAGATGGGTGGGATAGGGAGAGTGGGAGCGAGGGAGACACAAGAGGGAAGAGATATGGGAACATCTTTATATGTATAACTGATTCACTTTTTTATAAAGCAGAAACTAACACACCATTGTAAAGTAATTATACTCCAATAAAGATGTAAAAAAAAAAAAAAAGAAATGAGGGTAATAACTTAGGCAGTTCTTAGCACAGGAGAGTAAGTGCGAAATCATTTGTTCTAAATATGTATTATGCCTATAACAAGATTGGTAAAGTTCTTCATGTTCAATGGTACAGTTAGACAATATTTCACATGTATTACTGTGAAATATAAATTACAGAAAGATCAATTACATGAAAGGTTATAGGATCCATAAGAAACGATAGTAAACAAGCATTTTGGAAAATGGGATATGGCATTTATTAATCAATATAATCACTTTTGAATCATACTCATACATCTTTAAGGAAAAAACAGATCGTTTTTAGTAGATATTTCACATTTTGGTATTGAAACTGTCAGAATCATTTTATTATGTTATACTACAGTTTTGTAAAAGGTATACAAAATGGTAATAATCTCATATTTATACAGCATTTTTCTCAACATTAAAGAAAAATCTTGCCTTTTTTTCCCTCAGTAGATCTGTGTTCTTCACAATTTCAAAGAATCAGTGGATTACAGACTTGGAACTCAGATATTCTTTCTTTTTTCTTTCTTTTCTTTTTTAGTATGTTTCTCATTAAAATGCAATCTGATAAATTTTTTGCTAACAAGTCTAGAAAAAATGTGTAATAGTTATGAAATACATTCTTGTATTTTATGTAATAGACTTTTTTTTTTTTTATTGCAGGTTTTTCTCTTTCATCACTGTAATAGACATTTTAGGTGACTTGATGCTTTATAAACTGCTCTACATGGGAGGTAAACTAATTTAGGCAGAAGCCTTGATAAAATCTGTGATAAATGCATTATCAAGAAATCTAGTGTCACATATACTGTTTTTTCAGATAGCACTAGAGGGATGTTTGAGTCAGGAGAATTTTAAAAAGGAAGTGGTAGTTACAAGTGTGTACTAAGTGGAGATACTTCCATGCTCTGAAAAAGTGGTTTAATACTTAGAGAGTCATGGCCAAAGAAGAGACAGGTTGTACCAATTTCACATTGCTTGCATCCTTCCAATCCAAGTATAATTTCTGATTCCTGGTCCCAGAGCAAAGAGTATTATCATATCCAGTTTCCCATTCTATTGGATAGGGTTGGTGATCTAATTCATGGTAGTGATTCTTTATGAACCATGACTTGACTGCACAGGGGTTTCCCACTTCACTTGCTTATTCAAATAAAAACCAGGCGATCCAGTAAAGTTTCAAATTTTCATTTGAAAATTTGATTACAATCTCTCTCTCTTCCCTCTGTTTTGGTCAAGACTCAGTTTCAGGTGACAAAATGTTAAACTCAAACGAGAGTAAAGGGAATTGCAAACTTATTGGTTCACATGTAAAAAGGAATCAAAGGAAAAGTCAACTTTAATAGGACTAGGTCCAAATGTTTGAAAATGGTCATCAAGAGTCTCTTTTTTCCTCCAACTCCTAATGTCACACTTTGCTGTGAGTTTTCTTCATTTTCAGGCAGTCCCTTTCCAAGTGGAGACAAAAGTGTCCCGAAGTAGGTTCAGGTTTTATCCATCATGCAGGGAGAATGAGTATGCCTCTTAATATGTTCATTACAAATTTCAAGACTGTGTAATAGACCTCCTTGGGACAAGAACCCATCCTGAACCAGTCATTTTGGGACAGAGGAAATGCTGTGAGTAGTTCAATTTGGATTATGCCTATCCAGAGATAAGAGATGCCTGATCTGAAATATGTAGGGCTACTGTAGGCAGAAATAGTTCTTCACAGGGAACTTGGTGTATTTTTAATAAAAGAATAGAAATTACATTCTGGTAGGCACATTAGGTGATAATCTCAACACTCCCCGGCTCCAGGGAACACATCCTGTGTCCAAAAATTAAGGTGGTTCATCACTTCTAAGGATAATTGCTTGGTCTGCTCGGCATACTTCTCTTTTATTTTTTTCCTGATAATGAACTTTAATAAAACATAAATGTTAAAAGATATATATTACCTTAATTATAACTTTAGGTAGCTGCTTTCTTTTTAAACTTTTTACTTTGAAATAATTATACTTAGGAAGTTACAAAAAAACCACAGGGAAGTCTCCTTTACCCAGGTTCCTCCAAAGGTAACGTCTTTAAAAACCAGTAAATTGACATTGGTACAAGCCACAGAGCTTATTCAGATTTCACCAGTTCTACATGCATTCATTTGTGTGCATGTGTGTGTGTGTGTGTGTGTGTGTGTGTGTGTGTGTAGGTTGAGTAGATTTAACGTTTACATTCATGTAGCCATCAGCAAAATCAAGACACACAACTCTTTGGTCACCACAGGGCTACATCATGCTATTCCTCCTTCTTGTCTCTGACATCTGGCAACTACTAATCTATTCTCTGTGTAATTTTGCATGAGAATGTTGTATTAATAGAATCATGTGGTATATAACCTTTTCATATTGGCTTTTTTTGTTCAGCATAATTCCCTTGCAGTTCATCCAAGTTACTGCATACGTCATTAGTCCTCAGCGTACTTCTCTTATTCCATGAACCATACTGTGTGTTTTGGGTATGGTTCCTCCACAAAGCCAAACATACTAATTTCCGTGTACAGTAATCATGCTATAACACACTTATGGTCATAAAATGGGCCAATTAAAACCAAGTTCCTGGGACTTGTTTTGAAAATGAGAAGGTAAGGATTTGAGAATCAGTCTTTCTTGGGTGAGAAACCTGGGATTTATCAATGACCATGTCAATATATAAGATAAAGAGTTTCTGAAAGCCAACTCATATAGAAAAACAGAGGTGAAATTTAGTAAGGAGTCTTAAAGGTATTTTAGACATTTCTGTCCGGTTATTGCTGAAGTCCTTGTTCTATAGAAATTTGATTATCACCTCTGCCTTTTTTTGTTGTCCTAGTAAGTTAGTTATACACTTAAATTGAAACTAAAGACATTATCAAAAAAATGCCACACTCTCCACGGATCATGTTTAAAAAGTGCCACTTCTCTCATCGTTGTGACAACTGAAGTAGGGAATTATTTCTCGGTGTCTGGTTACTTTAAAAAACAGCCTGCGGGAATTGGGAACTTAATTCTTATTAGTTCAATTTATATATATCTTTCTTATTAAAGCAAAAGTTACTAATATGTGAAACTAAAATATTCTTGAAGACAGCAGTCACTGAGGAACACATAGATGGTACTTTTATATGTCTGTCATAGTGATCCACAGTAACTGTGGATAGCCATTAACAATCTCCATATGGAAAAAATACAGTTGGTGTAATTGATGACATTATAAAATGGTATGAGTTAGTGGTAGATGATACTGATAAGGAAGAATTAAAGGATGTAAATATTGCATAGTCAATTCTCTCTTTTAGATTCCCTTAGATATCTCTAGATCAGCTACTACTTCTACCTTTATGCTTTTGCTCTCTGCCTCTTGCAATTTATCACTGAATTAGTAATGATGGAACAAATACCATCAATATAATGATAAAGCACCCTAAACACTCATTTCTCACAATATAGAATTCACTGCAAATTGTTATAATTATGCATTTTTGCCTGCATAGCTCTTCCATGACTGAGGTTCCTTCCATTGTTGATGTCCACATTTTTAACACATTGTCTTCAATGTAACCATACAATGGGAAGAAATAATAGAGGATTATGCCTTACAAAATTTAAGTGCCAAACCTAGGAATGGAGCACCTCCCCTTCTGACCTCCCTTCTAAATCAGATATTTGGTTCCAAACTGACATTTTTTTAAAATAAGACTTTACTTTTTAAGGGTAGTTTTAGATTTCCAGTAAAATTGAGAGGAAGGTACAAAGATTTTCAATATATCCCCTACCCCCACATATGCATAAACTTTTCCATTACCAACATCCTCCACCAGAGTGTTACCTTTGTTACAAATGATGAACCTGCACTGACACATCACAGTTGCCCAAAGTCCATAGCTTACATTATTGTTCATTCATGGTGTGGGGCATTCCATGGGTTTGGATAAATGTCAAATGACATGCATTAATGATTATGGTATCATACACAGAATTTTCACTGCCCTAAAAATTCTCTGTGCTCTGTTTCTTCAACTCTCTCTTTCTCTCTCTCTCTCTTTCTCTGTCTTTCCTCTATTTGAATATACAAGGAGAAGAGGCCCATCTGCAAACCAGGAAAAGGATCCTCACCAGACACCCAGTCTTCTAGCACCTTCATCTAGTACTTCTCAGCCTCTAGAATGGTGAGAAATAATTGTTTGTTGTCTGAGTCACTAGTCTATGGTGAATTGTTATAGCATCCCAACGTAAGACATCATGCTTTAAAATGGAACTAAAAGGCAAAAAAACCTAACAGACAGTCTGGAAAGGAAGAGGGAAAGCCTTCCTGATTCAAAAAGTATGTTACCAAGGCTTTAAAACTGCCTTAAGACTTATGGATTTTAATTAAACAATCTGTTAAGAAACAAAGCAAAACAAATAAACCAAACACAAGCCAAGCTAAACAAAGCAATACAAAGAAAGTAGTACAAGAAATGCATTTCATGAGACAAAAAGGTAATGAGACAAAATGTTAACAGTTGATGAATCTTGGTGAAGAGTAGAAAAAAATTAATTGCATTATTTAAAAAACTTTTGTGTAGATTTTTATTTGGAGAAATTTAAGTAGCTAATTCATTAGAGAGAAAGCTGATGTAGAAGGGGACAAATGAAGGTATCAGAGAATGCTGCAGTTCTGCCTAGACTGTACACTGTGCTCAGTGTTAGTGATGACCAATATGCCTTATTAATTTCAGCAGAGATTTGGGCTCATAATCAGCAGGTCACATAGAGGGCAGGCATGAGAAACAGCTATGTAAACGGAGGTATTATGAGAGATCTACATACAGAAA
This sequence comes from Neophocaena asiaeorientalis asiaeorientalis, assembly GCF_003031525.2. NCBI lineage: Eukaryota > Metazoa > Chordata > Mammalia > Artiodactyla > Phocoenidae > Neophocaena > Neophocaena asiaeorientalis. The sequence continues at coordinate 330,810 of NW_020171794.1, forward strand.
ACAAAAGGTGCCAACTCGCCCCTACATTCTCTTTCCTCCTTAGAACACAGGTAAAAAGTACATTCCATTAAAAAGTAATATAATCTCCCTAAATGAAATGAGTTAGAAATTTGGGTGAAAATAAGGCTTCTTTTGAGGAAACTGATATCAGGGGAAGAAAAGTAGTGCTAAGTTTCATATTATGACTTCAGCCTGGCAACTTACTCTCTATAAATTTGATTTGTATGGAAGTTTCAAGAAGGATTCTTACTCAGAGAAAGGTCTGGAAGTAAAGATCTAATAAGAAAGCCAACTAATTATTGAAATTATAAGGGCATTGCCTATTTCATAGGCAGCCAAATGTCTAAGTCAACCAAATGAACAAGCATCATGACATATAGTTGAGCAAATATCTACAAAATTCTGAGTCAGAGAAGGAGACTGATGCCTAAAGCTCAGGTTCTCTGTACCCCAGAGCTGAATCAAAACTCAGAGAGAGTTTTGGTGAAGTAGAAATTACTTTGCCAGGCAAAGGGGGATACAGTGGGTTCCTGCCTTGAAAAACTATGTGCCCCAACTTGGAGAGGATAGTGAGAAGGTTTATAGTAATTGTTCAAAGAGGGCGTGATTAGCTCATGGACATTCTTCTGATGGGTCGGTGGTGAGGTAAGTAGGAGTCAGCATCATTAACCTCCAGGTTCCAACTGGTCTGGGGTCTACATGCTTGTGAGCAGCATACCGTCGTTAACTGTTAACCCCCCCTACTGGAGGGGGTTTCAGTAGCTGCAAAACAGCTCAAAGGTATTGTCGCCTGTATCCATTGATGGGGAATCAGGACCTTGCTCCAAGGCTGCGCTATTGTTTCTCCTGTTTTTTTCTCCCTGGTCTCACCTCTCCTCCCTTCCCTAATTAGCAACTGCTTGAATATGCCCGTTGGAACTCAGGGAAGGTCATGGAGGCTGAATGAAGGCTATTTCCTATAATAAAGAAATGGGGAGACCCAGAAAGGCTTTGTGACCAGGAGCCCCACAGGGCCCTACTCTGTATCAAGACCAAGATGTTATATTCAGTCAGACTCCTTTCAAGTGTAAATTCTATTTAGACAAGAATGTTAAAGCATTCAAGAGGTCAGGAAATGTAGACTTGGTGATCCTGTTAGGTAGTTAGTCAGACATTAGCAGCAAGGAGGCCACAATGGCGAAAAGACAAGAGGACAGTAGTCAAATTACACCCTAACCATCTGGGCACCCTCCCCTGACCCCACCCAGAAGGGGCAAAACTATGGTCATGTGGTGGGCAACTTATCCTGATAAAGAGGGGGCACGGTAACAGGAGGGAACTTTCCCAGGCTGTGCATGCCCAGACTAGACAGGCGTATAACCTCTAGTAAACCTAAACTCATTATACTATCATCATTGTAATAAAATCTGCATGTGGTTTTGCCCCACCCCCCCATCCCGGGGAGGGGGGAGGAGTGGGGTAGGGGTGGTGGGCGATTTTCTTTTCAAATCAAGGGTAAGGGCATGCACAATAGTAAACTTGTTACATAGCTCGGGACTGTCAATCAAATAATGATCCCCTGTCACTCACCCAGGATCGCACTCTGCCTTCTCACAGAACCCTCCTTATAAACACTTAAGCCTGTACAGGAGCGCTGGTTTCACTTCACAGAAGCAGAAACAGCCCCCTTTCCCTCTGAGAGCATAACTATGTTTTGTTTTTGTTTTTGTCCCCCCCCCCCCCCCCCCACACCAGGGAAGCCCCATAACTGTTTTAAATAAACTTTGCTTTGAGCTTAAGCCGGAAGTGGTAGTCTGCAATTCTTTGCTTGCTGTCACAAGGACCGAGATTGCTGGTCCGGGTCTTCAGTTGACCTCCTCAATTGAAGCTATTTGACACAACGCACGCCAACCTGGTAACAATCCCTAACTGGGGAAATGGACTACCAGAAAATAAGACATCATCACCAAAAATATGAATTATAAGAAGGAAAAATTGGAATCAGTGAAAATATTCTTTATTATTCTATAATGGTGGATACTTGTCATTTGTCAATACCCAAAGCAAAGAGTGATTCCAAATATGGACTTTTGCTAATGATAATGTATAAATATTGGTTCATTCATTGTTACAAAGGAAACACACCAACGCAAGATGTTGATGTTGGGAGAAACTGGGGTAGTGGGAGCATGAGAGCAGACATGGGAACTCTATAGTTTCCACTCAACTTTTTATGTAAAACTTCTCAAAAATAATGTCCACTGATTAAACAAGACAAAAAAAAGCAATATGAGACATCAATAGACATCAATGTAGATATTGACAATTACTAATGCTGACAAAATTGCAGAAAAAGAGACTCATTCACTGCCGTTAGAAATGAAAACATGGCACAGCTACTTTGAAAGACAGTTTGGCAGTTTCTTAACAAAACTTAACAAAGTCTTAGCATAAGACCCAGCAATTATGAAGGTATGTCCACAACAAATTGAAAACTATATACACATCAAAACCTACACACAGATGATTATAGTAGCTTTATTCATAATTACCCAAACTGGAGAGAATAAAGATTTTTAACAGGCAACTAAACTATGGAAGGTCCATGCATTAGAATATTATTCAATGATGAAAATTAATCCATTAAGCCATAAAAAGCCATGGGGGTACTTTAAATGCACAAGGATAAGTGAAAGGAGCCAAACAAAAAGGCTACATATTGTATGATGTCAGTTATATGTCTTGCTGGAAAAGGCAAAAAAAAAAAAACCCAAAAAACTATAGAGATAGTGAAAATATTAGTGGTTGCCAGGGATTTGGGGTTGTGGTAGGAGAGCCTAATAGGGGAAGCATGAGGTTTTTTTGTTTCATTTTGTTAGGATAGTGAAACTATTCCATATAATAGTGTAATGGTGGATAGATGACACTATGCATATTTTAAAACAATTTTTATTACTTATTAAAATGCATTTATAGAACTTTACAGCTTTCACAGTCATAAAATAGAGCCTTAATGTATGCAAATTTAAAAATATATTTACATGGTCAGGAGATAACAGGATGGACTGCAGTTTTGACATGTGAACCTAAATACATTACAAATATATGAAACAATCCCACTGAAGGTGGTGTAGGGAAAAGTTGCTGAACTTTAGAAATAATAGGCAACTGCAAGAATAAAAGCAAAAAGAAATTGCACAAAAGAACTGCCCTCTCATTGATAACATTGTTTCACACTGGAGTATGTGATAACAATTGACTACTATACATGTGTACAGTAATTAAAGACTTAGTGAAAAGATAGCAAATTGTGGGAGCCAGGTTTCTCACTGTTGGAGTGGGGATTTATAGATAAACAAGGGAGAAGGCTCAAATGATTCACATAGTAATGGATAGAGATGGAGAGATCAGGAAGAATGCAAGATTAGCATATATAAATATACATGTTTATGTATAGAAATATATATATATATATA
>NW_020171794.1:334276-339212 GCF_003031525.2 Neophocaena asiaeorientalis asiaeorientalis
ATATATATATATATATATATATATATATACACACACACATATATTTCATTTTTTTACTGACTGAAGGGGCTTAAAAGAAATGACATTTTGTTATAAAGGATCACATCTAGTACCCAGAACTTGGGTTCTAATACCATTTATAATAAAAGGAACCAGAGTTCTTTGGAGAAAGGACTGATTTTAGGATATGGGTAGTAAAGATACAAGATGAACCTGAAGCAACTTATACTGACAGAAAGTGCTAAAAAAAACCCAATAAGCACACACATTTATGGGAGCATGTTAAAGCACACTGTTATAGGTTGAATTTTGTACCTCCAAAAGATGATCAAGTCCTAACCCTCAGTATCCATAAATATGACCTTATTTGGAAATAGGTTATTTGCAGATATAATCAAGTTACAATGAAGTCATACTGGTAGAATGAGCCCTGTTGCAATGCCTGGTATCCTTGAAAGATGAGGGAAATTTGGGCACATAGGTACACAAAGATGGAAGACAGCTTTGGGAAGAAACAGAGTTACTGGGGAGAATGTAATATGAAGACAGAGGTAAAAATTGTAGTGATGTATCTACAAACCAAATAATGCCAAGGATTGCTGACTAGGACCAAAAGGTAGGAGAGAATCATAGATGGGATTTTCCCGCAGGGCCTCAAGTAGGAACTTTCCCGCAGGGCCTCAAGTAGGAACTGACCCTACTGACACCTTGATTTCAGATGTCTAGCTTACAAAACTCTGAGAGAATAAATTCCTGCTGCTTTTATCCACCCAGTTTGTGGTACTATAATAACAGTCCTAGGAAACGAATACAGATTTTGATATTGGGAATTGGGTGCTGCTGTAACAAATATCTAAAAATATCGAGGTGGCTTTGAAATTGGGTGATGGGTGGAGACTGGAAGAATTTTGAAGCACTTGATAGGAAAAAAAAGTTAGATTTCCTTAAAGGGACAGTTGGTTAGAAATACAGATTTTTAACGCAATTATGGTGAGTACACAAATAGAAGTGAGGAACATGGTAGAAAAAGCTTCTGTCTTATACAGAAAATCATGAACAAGCAGTTGAAGTATGAATGTTCATGGTGCCTCTGGTGAGCTCTCAGATGGAAAAGAACAAGTTATTGGATATCGGGGACTCGTAAAGTAGCAGAGAACTTGAGTGAATTACGTTATATTGTTGGCTGGAAGTAGCACTTGTAAGTAGCAACTTTGTATTTTTAACTGAAAAGATTTCCAAACAAAGTGTAGAAGGTATGCCCTAGTTTTTCCTTGATGCTTACAGTAAGATGTGGGAGGAAAGAGAATAAGACAAGGAAGGAATTGTTAAGCAAAAGTAACCAACACTTGAAGATTTGGAGAATTATCAGCCTATTCAGGTAGCAGCAAAAGATGAGAAATTATGCTCTCAAGATAACATTAAAGGTGTGACTGTACAATCATTGGATAAGTTTACAAAAGGGATCAAGCATGTGATTTATGAATTCAATCAACATCTCCACAGAGCTCAGCAACAGAGAATAGATTATTCAAGGAAGGTGTAGGGAAGCTTTTATGTCTTGGATTTCTATGAATTATGCAGAAGACCAACAAGGATTATGAGAATTTGATACTAGCAGAAACTCTGTCAGCCAGGACTGATAGAGGCAGAGGTAGAAAAAAATGAAGAAAAAAAGTGACTTTGAGGGAAGATCCATGAAAGCAGAGGCCAGGAGGACAAGGCTGTTGGTACAGAGGCTGAGCAGTCCAAGGGATCCTCCCCACTGTGAGACAGCAGGGCCTCAGTCTGGAGGACCCAGATTGTGGAGTATAAGCCCACAGAGAATTATTCTCAGGCCTTAGAATCTATCGAGTTTGTCCTACTGAGTTTCAGACTTGCTTGGGACCCAAGACCCATTTTATGCTTCCAATTTCTCCTTTCTGGAACGATAATTTCTACCCTATGCCTTTCCTATCACACTATAGCTTGTTAAAATTTTGATTCATACAAAGTGTGTTATCTCAGTACAATGGAACAAAATTAGAAAAACAAAACAGAACAAGAATTGAAAAATTCATAAACATGTGAGAACTTAAATTGCATCACTAAATAACAGATCAAAGAAGAAATCATAAGAGAAATTATAAACAACTCTGATATAACTGAAAGTGAAAATAAACCATACATCAAATCTTGTGGGTAAAGCAGTACTCAAAGAAAAATTTACACCTGCAAATGCCTATATTTAAAAAAAAAAAAAAGAAAAAATCTCAAATCAATAACCTAATCTTCCACCGTAAGAAATGAAAAAGAACATTAGAGCAATCTAACCCAAAACAAGCAAGAGAAATAAAATTATAAAGATTAGGGAAGAAATAAATGGAATGGAGAATAGAAAAATAATAGAGAAAATCAATAACCAGAAATTGTTTGCTTTTTAAGAAATCAACAATATCATCAAACTTTAGATATATTGCCAAGAAAATAAAGAGAGAAGGCTCAAATTACCAAAATTAAGAATGAAAGAGAACATAGAAATACAAAGGATTAAACAAGAATTTCCACCAACTGTATATCAACAGATTAACACATGAAAAGAAAAAATTCCTAGAAAGAGAAATACTAACAAAATTTGCTCATAGGAAACTAAATTTTAATAACTCTTTAAGAATTAAAAAGGTTAAATTAGTAATTTTAAAACTTTCTACAAATAAAATCTATAAAGAAAAACCCAGATTGTTTCAAAGGTGAATTCTATGAAAATTAAAAAAAAAAAAAATCTATACGAATTCTTCAAAATTCTTCCCAAAAATGGAAGGTAAGGAAATTACTCCAAACAAATTTGATGAGGTATATATTACCTTGATAGCAAACTAGACAAAGACACCACAAATAAACAACACTATGAACTAATATTCCTTATGAATATATATGACAAAATCCTCATCAAAATCCTTGCTATCTGAAGCCAAAAATATAGAAAATGCATTATACACTATGATCTAGTGTGATTTATCCTAGGAATGAAAGATTGGTTTAACATCTGACAATCAACTAATAGAATGCAGTATTTTAATAGAATAAAGGAACAAAATACATGTTCATTTCAGTAGATGCAAAAATTTATTTTGACAAAATCTAAAACATTTTCAAATTAAACTCAAAACAATCTAGGAATATAATAACACTCCTCAAACTAATGAAAGACATCTACCCAAAACAAAACAAGACAAACTAAACAAAATAAAATTCAACAACAAAAAACTTCATGATAAAAGACTGAATACTTTCCCCCTAAGATCAGAAAAAGCAAAAATATCCACTCTGACATTTCTATCTAAAATTTACTGGTGTGTCTAACCAAGGCAATCATACATTAAACACTGATATCCAGAAAGAGGTAAAATGATTTCTGTGAATTTTCAAATGGCATATTCTTATAAACAGAAGACCCTAAAGAATTTATTTACAAATTATTAAAACTAATAAACAAGTTCAGCAAGATTAATATAAAATAATAAATTGAATTGAATTTTAATATATTTAATTTAATATAACCTCAATGAAAAATTCAAATAACATTCCACACAATAAGATCAAAAATAATAAAATATTTAGGAATTCATTTAACAAAAGGCATGCAAGACTTGTATAGGGAGAATTAAAATTCTAAATAAATGGGGAAAATCTCATATTCATGGATCAGAAAACAATATAACAATATTATTTAGATGTCAAAACATCCTAAATCGACACATAGATTCAAACTTAACCATATCAAAATTCCTACAGTATTTCCTTCAGAAATTGTTAAAACAATCCTAAATTTCATGTAGAAAAGCAAGAAACTCAGATGGTCCAAACAGTTAAAATAGAAGAACAAAGTTGGAAGACTCACATTTCCTGATTTCAAGATTTACTACAAAGCTACAGTAGTCAAGGCACCATGGTATTGTCATATGGTAGACACATAGATCAATGAAATAGAGTTGAGAGTTTAAAAATAAGCCCTTACATGTATGTCAATTGATTCCAAAGAAGAGTGCAAGATGACTCAATTAGAAAAGTCTTTTCTACAAATATTACTAGAAAAATTGTATATCCGGATGCAAAAAAAGGAAGCTAGATCTTTTTTACAAATCATACACAAAAATTCACTCAAATATATTATAGAAGTAAATGTAATTATTAATATTTTAAAACTCTTAGAAGAAGCTATAGGAGTAAATCTTCATTATATCTGGTTAGGCAATGTTTTCTTAGATATGACACCAAAAAAACACAACTGACAAAATTAAAAACAAAGTTTCCTCCATGAAAATTCAAAACTTCTGTGTTGTATGTAGTATCTTATCAAGAGGGAAAAAACTTTTCCCCCAGAATAGGAGAAAATATATTCAATGACTTCTGGATTTATATATTCTGCAGTTTTATATTTATCAGAATATATTTAAATGATTATTAAACTCAATAATAAAGGCAAATGACCTTATTTTTAAAACGGGTAAACGATCTGTATAGACATTTCTCCATCAAAATATGCAAATGGCCAATCAGCACAGGCAAGGATGTTCAACATCACTAGCTGTTAAAGAAATTCAAATCAATCTATGAGATGACACTTCATATCCACTAAGATGACAATAATCCAAAAGACACACGATAACAAGTGTTGGCAAGACTTTAAAGGATTTGAATATTCATATTTTTCTGGTGGGAATGTAAAATGGTGGACTTTGGAAAACTGTTATTTCCTCAGAATTTAAGCATATTATTACTATATGACCAAGTTTATCCACTTCTAGTTATGTCCCTAAGATAATTAAAAGCATATAACTACACAAAAAGTTGAACATAAATGTTCACAGCCGCATTATTCAGTTTAGTTGGAATATGGGGAAAATGTATATCAGTTGACAAATTTATATTTATATATATATATATATATATATATATA
>NW_020171794.1:339276-398840 GCF_003031525.2 Neophocaena asiaeorientalis asiaeorientalis
ATACAATTGTATATTTATCCATATAGGGTAAATAAAATACCGATACATGCTGAAGACTACATGTTGCATAATTCTATTTGTATGAAATATCTGGAATAGGCAAATCTATAGAGATAGAAAGATCTCCTTGGTCTGGGGGAGTGTGGCATGAACAGGAGTGACTGCTGATGGATGTAGGGTTTCTTTTGGAGTGATGACAATGTTTTAAATATAAATTGTGTTGATGGCTGCACAACTTTGTGTACATACTAACAAAATAAAGAATAATGCATATATTTTATGGCATATGAATTATAGCTTACTAAATCTGTTAAACAATTTAATGAAGTTGTACTAATTTTTAAAATTAAATCATTTTATCAATTCCCTATGGAATGCTCATCCATTTCTTTAGATTCTTATTATCATTTTTCTACATATTTATATATCATCTCAGTTGATTTGCACACCTGTTAAAATCAGATGTCATTAAATAATCTACTGAAAAGTATTTAGATGAGTCCTAGAAATAATACTGGAAAATTGTGAAAGTTTACTGGTTATGGCAGTTATGCCTACATTGTATGAACATTGCTCTTTTAAAAATTCATTATAAATCATCCTGATTATCACATACAGGAAAAATGTCAGCAAACATTTTTCTTTTGAGAGAAATATTTTTTTGCCTCTTTATTCAGGGAGATGCAATTGAATAAAAGACTTTGCTAGCCACATTAGTTTGTACTGTTGTATTTTTGTCTCATTGTTGTCCATTTATACATTTGTGTTGTCATACAGCAAACATTTGCTGCATGGTAAGTATAATATAATAAACTTTTTAAAAAAAGGTCAACTCTAGATTGAAATATAACCGTTGCCACTTACAAGATTTTGCAAGCTATTTAACCAGTTAATCTCAATGTTCTTATTTGTTAAATGGGTGCATACACTGAAGTATTGTGAAGATGAGATTAAATGGCAAGTGCTTAGTCAATGTCACCATGACAGATATTTGGCGTTTTTATGAAGTCTGGACTTTGTGAGTGTGGATGTGATTGTGCATGGGTGTGTTTATATGAGTGTATAAAGTACCTATATATTTTTTACTACATTTTCAATTATATCTCTTAAATCTTGAGATATCTACGACCTAAAATTTTCCTACAAATTTAGATAATATTTTGTTTAATTCTTGAAGCTTAAATATTAGAGACTATATTTATAGTTTATCTTGCTTTCGTTTCTCTTGCTTTTTACTATATATTAAGGTAACATCAAAGTATACATGTTAGAACTTATCATGGCTCTATACTTTATCAAATAATCCTGAGTTTATTTTTACCATCACACTTTAGTTGAATATAAAATAGTTTGTCTATTTTAAATGGCTAATTATCTGATGCCAACAGTGACTTTAAACTGAATAAAATAATCTGGCTTATTGATAAAGATTCATAATATTACATTTACCATCTTAATTATTTTAATCATCTCAGTTGATATCTAAAACTTTAACAATTTTGAAACAAAAAATTCATAATCAATTGTTGATTAAAACTGATTTCACCTTGAATTTTCTGAAGTGATTTTTATTAGTTCGCAGTAAATCTTTTGAGAAGTAAGTGAAGCAAATCTACTTCCCAAGAGACAGTACATCACACAGTGTTGGAGCAAACAAACACAAAAAACTGACAGTATATTTACATCTGCCTCAGGGGAACTGGTACTTGTGAATTTTGTGACAAAATCTAATCCCTTGAAGGAAATTTGATCTTTCTGACAGTTCCACCAAGTTATCACACCAAAAACAGAAAGAATTTTGCCACTTTCAGGAAGTCAAGGAGACATTATTAGGAGATAAGAAAACATGATATTCAGTACAATGTGTCTTTGGTTCTAGAATTTTAAAGATATTCCATTTTGGCAATATTGTTCACATTAAATGATCTAATTTTTAAGTTATGCCATTCAGTTACTCTCTAGGTCTTTTGTATGAATGATGAAGAGAAAAAGAGAGAGGAAAAAGAGAGAGGGAGAGAGGGAAGAATTAAGAGAGAGAGGGAGTACTCATTCACAACCTCTTAAAATAATGGCAAAAGTTTTATTTTCAGATATTTGCCATCCATAAAAGTCTAACATCTGTTATATTTCAATTTTTCTATGTTGTAAACTTATAGATGGAATAATGTTTATTTTCCATACAATTTTGAATAGCATATCATTTCTGAAATGTAAAATTTCTAAAATATACACACACATGAATTAAATGCTGATTACTTGTAAAATAGTTATAGAAGATAACAAAGGAGAAAACCCAGATGGTCTTGGCTATGGCAGTGAGTTATCAAATACAGCACCAAAATCACAATGAATAAAAAAAAAATGTTAGGTTACATTGAAATTTTTTAAAATCTGCTTTGTGAATAATACCATTAAGAGAGTGAAAACATGACCTACTCACTGGGAGCAAATGTTTGCAAAGTATATATATGATAAACAACTTGTATTTAAGAAATACAAATAACTATTAAAAATCAACATTAAGTAAACAAACAACCCAATTAAGAAGTGTATAGAAGATCTTAATAGATACCCTACCAAAGAATATATATAGATGGCAAATCTCAACATCATATATCATTAGGGGATTGCAGATTAAAATGAGATACCACTCACACCTATTAACATGGCTAAAATCTAAAACCATGACAATATCAAATGCTGGAGAGGATGTAGAGAAAGAGAACTCTCATTCTTTGCAAGCAGAAATGAAAAACAGTACAGTTACTTTCAAAGATAGTGTGGCAGTTTCTTACAAATCTAAACATAGTTTTACCCATGCGTTCCAACAATTGTACTCCTAGATATTTACCAAAAAGTGTTGTCCAAACAAAAACAACAACACCGATATCTTTAGCAAGTTATAGCAGTTATTCATAATTGCCAAAAGTTGGAAGCAACCAGGATGTCCTTAAATAGGTGAATAGATAAGCAAACTATGGATCATTCATACAATGGGATACAGAGAAATGAGCTATTGAGCCATGAAAAGACATGGAAGAAACTTAAATGCATATTGTTAAGTGAAAGAACCAATTTGAAAAGACTGTATACTGCATGATTCCAGCTACATGACATTCTGAAAAATGCAAAAGTATAAAGACAACAAAAGGATTAGTTGTTGCCAGGGATTGGAGAAAGAAAAATAAAGATGGATATATCTGAGTACAGATTTTTAGGGCAATAAATTCTGTATGATACTGTAATAGTGGATACATGACATGAATTTGGCAAAACCCATAAAACTGTCCAACACAAAAAGTAAATTTTACTGTAAAGTATGAGATTTAGTTAATAATTTATTACTGTTGGCTCCCCAATTGTAGCAAATTTACTATACTAATTCAAAATGCTAATAATAGGGGAAACGTGGTTTAGAGGAGAACTCTCTGTACTTGTGTTCAATATTTCTATAAACCTCAAACTGCTCTAGACAATAAAGTCTATTAATTAGAAAAAAAAAAAATAGAAGTGCCCTGAAACCATATATATTGAGAAGAAAATTCTTGTGTTTCTTAACCTTGAATATATTGACCAGAGAAAGTGTATCATGGATGAGTTTCAGGATATTGACAAAATTTCTGGATCTGTGTGAAAACTTTCTCTCCTTGTAATTGAAAATTTGTGTGAAATTCTCATTATAGACCTTGACCCCAAAATTTTAACAATTCCATTAAAGAAATCATGTTAATGTTACTTCTGAATTCTAAAGTTATTTTGTTAAATATCCATAACTATTCCTTAAGCTAGTTTACTTATACGTAAGATACTTTATTCACAGATAATTCATTTTTCAAAGTCTTGACCACAGTTCAGATATAGAAATTCTCTCCAAAACATGAAGTTACATGTAAAAACACTTACTAAATTTCATGTAATCATGTGTTGAACACTATTTTCCTTTTTAACACCTTTGTCAACTTACATGGTAGTTTTGACTTCTCCAGTGATTTAAAAAAAAAAATCAATTTAGAAAAACTGTCATGTCCTAAGTGATTTCTGGTAGATATATTTCCATCTAAACCTTGGCATTCATACCTTGAAGAACCCTGGCAGCAACATCATTTTGATTAAACTAATAACTTAGTTTTTATGCCAGTTGGATGCACAAAAATCTTGACTTCACATTTGCAGTTACTGAACTGCAATGAAGATAGATCATTTAAACTATTTTGGTTAAAAGTTCTGATCAGAGTTGCATAATGGTTTGGCCACTGTAAATGTGAAATAGGCTAAATGAATTGCTCTACAGGAACTTAATCAACTTCATCTTGTTTATATACAGGCTCCTCTCCAACTCATCAAGGTCATTTTGAATTTTAATCCAGTTTTTAAATGTGCTAATTGTCCTACCAAATTGGTGACATCAGCAAATTTCATAAAGACACTCTGGTTCATCACCCCAATCATTAATTTTAAAAATGTTTAATAGTAGCAGACTAAGTAATGTCCCCTGCAAAATATACTTAGCACTTAAAATTTCAAAAGATGATTCAGTATAATCGATTTCCTGACAATTTGACACTTTTCATTGGTTAGAGAAGTTATATATACATATAAAAACTTTATTTAAATATCAATTTACGTTTAGTTATCTATGTGTAAATGCTAGCGTCAGATATTTGACCTTAGAGCTTGAAAGAAGGAAATGTGTCTATATCACACCTTGATGATATTTTGAAACAATATTACTTTTATTTGAAGTGCCCCAAATCAAATTATATCACATATCATGACTTCTTCTTTCTGTCTTTTGTGGTCTCACTTTTATAGCTCCCCATACTCATTGAAACATACAGTACTTTGTGTTTCACCATTATACTTGGTTCAATTGCCCCAACATCCCATTATTCTGACCTTCCAAAAACCTATGATTTTTCACTCCATCTTTCCCAAACACTCACATGGTCATATTTCAGAACTTGTCATTAGTTACTGATTTAAAAGTATTATGGGCATACACTATTTTTTTAGGAAGTGAAACAGGATATATAATTACAGATGTGATGGATATTTAGATACAAACATAAGCACATGCATGTCAATGAATTCGGAAATGTAAAAATATCTAAAAATATAAAATATTAAACCTGACTCCGAAGAGAATAGTCTATTTCTATACTTTTAATTATTAACATTGAATTAGTTGAAAATTTGCTCCCACCAAAAATAAAATAAAAACAAAACAAAACAATTACAAAAAGCAAGACTGGTGATTTTATAGGTATATTCTTTTAAGTGCTTGGGGAAAAGAAAATTCAAATATTATTAAACTTTTTCAGAGAATGTGAAAAAAAGCCTTGCTTTGAAAATTATTTATGGGGCTTTTATAACATTAATGCCAAAAATACTGAAAGACTATAGAAAAGATGAAAATTATAAGCTAACCTTACTTAAATGTATCTGCAAAAATCATAAACAAAATTTTATCAAACACATCTAAAGACAGAATTTCAAAGAAGTTGCAAAACAATCAAGTTGAATGTATTGTGGGCATAGGTTGGTTCATTATTAGAAAATATATTAATATAAATTTCCACATTATTGATTGAAGGAGAAATCTCATATAATCGTCTGAATAAAAAGTATCTATAGAACTCAACAATTAATATTTAGAATTGAAGGGAACATGAGATTTAGATTTAACCATTTATATTCCTCAGTACATAACTACCATAATTTGAGTACCTGTAGTTCCATAATAATTCTTTAAGAAAATGTCAAATGGCGTTGACTACACAGACCATTTGGGTTCTAATTTTGAACCTAATGTAGGAGAACTAATGATTAGGGTATGTTTTGACAGGTATATGTAACAGTTGTTGACTAATATGCTAGTTATCCCACTTGGATTGCCATGTGGCTTTTATGGTGCCTTTAAACTGGTTCTTAATTACATCAATAATAAACTGAGGAAAATACAAAAACAAAGACTTTATTCCTCCTATATTTGGTCAAAATTATATATCCACAGACACAAGTTTACGAAACAACCTCTAAGTCTAAAAATATTCCAGCTTTCTGGACTGCCCAAATGAGAAATTCTTAAAAGCAGTAAATTTAGTACCTGCCCCATAGTTCTAATGTGGATGCTATGATAAATGTTATTCATGAAAACATGCAAAATCTCAAAGTAAAATATTTGCAAAGATCTATAAAGAATTAATGTATTCAACCATTTTAACAGTTGTATTTCTGTCAAGGTTCTATTCAAATACAAATGAAACACTCAAGTTAGGTAAGTTGGGGACAATTTAATAAAGGGCATATTTATAAAGACATTAATTGGTTGTAGAGATCCCATGAGAGACTACACCTTGTATATAACTTGGGGATATTAACAGCTGTGAAACATACCTAATATTAAGCTTGAGGGGTAAGAAGATGGAGTAATTGCATAGAACAAGTGCCCTGAACCCAGAGACAGAGAGAACAATGAGAAGGGAACAATCTCTCCTTTGGTAGAGGAATGTATTTAGATCTCATTGCCACCCTTACGACAAACAGGTTGCTGTTTGTCATAGTTGTATAGGACAGCCTCATACAGGGCACAGAACACAATGGAGAGAAGATCTGGAAGGGTTCACAGAAGACATCCACCAATGCTGAAAAAATCCATTTGATAAAATTAAAATATATACATATAATACAGACACTTGGAAAAATAAGAATTGATGAGCACTTCCTTAATTGTGCATGTGCATGTAGGTGTTTGTGTGTTGTGTGTGGTTTTGCATGTGTGTATGATTGTGAGTGTATAAGAGGATATTAACATTCAACTGGTGTTTCTACAAAAATTTAACTTCTGTTTGTTTCAGTTTTCATTTTTTCTATTAAATTAGAAAGATTGAAACTATTCTAAGGGTGAGGACATCTCTGCAATGGTCATTCTTTCCCTGCCACACAGCTTACTACAGATTTGAAATACTTTACCACATCGATATTGTGTATTTGAAGACTGCCCCTCCCACACCAGTCATTCCAAAGAGTATTAAGGAAAAAGGTTTTTGAGGTTGCAAGTCAAGAGAATGCCAGTGTAGATGATACACATTGAAAAATAGAGTAGTTGTAAGAGCTGATGACAGGGAGGCAAATTCAAGATTACACATGGTTTTGTATACATTATAATGATTTTGGACTTTATTCTAAACATGAGAGAAGCCACTGAATGATTCTGACCTGAGAGGTGACCAAATCTGAAATATTTAAAAATGATCCCTCAGGTAAAGTGTGGAAACTATACTCTTGGGGCGGAGCAAAAGTGGAAGCAGGGGGATTAGTTAGTGGCCATGTCAACATACTAGGAAAGAGATGGTGGTGGCGTTGGCCAGAGTGGTTGCAGTGTATATCATGAAGAGTGTTCAGAGTTGGTCATGGGGTAGTACGGAGTTGGGAATATCAAAACAATTACTGAAGGGTATATTGTGTTTGATGCTATTAAATATTTATATGCAAATTGAATTAGGAAGTGACAACTGTGTATGGATTTCCTGCCAGATATTCTGGCTGAAGCTACAAATTTGTCAGTCATCAGCAAATATTTGCTACTAAAAGAAGTTGGTGAGAGAACTTCGGTGGGGAATAGAAGAGGAGCTTGGACTGTGCCCAGGGACTTGACAAAATTTAAAAGTTGGGAGAATAAACAGAATCCAGCAAAGAATTCTGAGAGGTATCAACCAGAGGAATAAGTTATAAATCAAAAAAGGATAAGTGTTTGGAAAATTAAGTGAAAGACAGTTTTTCAGGAAGGATGAAGCGATCAACTGTGTCAAGTACTGGTAACAAGTCAAGTAAGTTGACTTTAGAACTTCTGGATTTTGCATTGTGAATGTCATGGGTAATTTTTGCAAAAGATATTTTGAGGAAGAGTAAGGCCCAAAGTTGGACTGCAAAATATTTAAGAGGGTGTGAGAGAAAAGTGGAAGTTGAGATGACATATGCTACTAGATGAAGTAGAAAAAATCACCAGGTAGAGATTTCAAAAGGATGGGCCCAACAAAATTAAGTTGTAGTTAGAACAGCTTCAACTGAAATTGTGAGCCATGATCAAAAAAGCAAAATATAAACGTAGCATCCAAAGTTACAGTTATTTCATTGTATACTTCTTAAGAAGCTAACATATAGATAGAGCTCCACTCTAAGGAGATCCATTGTAGAAAACTATTCAGCGCTATCCTTATAGATGATATATTCATGCTTATATTTTTGAGTCAGATTAATAATATAAATTAAATTATTATTCATGAGGAATCCTTCCACAATTTTCTCTAAAGCTGACAAAATCTGCCTTTACTTCCACACATTTTTAAAGTAGCTTTAATTTTTTTCTTGTACCCTAGTTTGTAACATACTGATACATAAAATACATTTAAATTTAACTATAAATAAATTAATTTTAAAATGTTATAATGTTAGAAAACTAACTGAACATAATCTGATTTTTAATTGAATTCAACTTGATTTATAACAAAAATTATTTGGAAGAACTGAGAAAATACTAACAAGATAGACAGATAGATCAAGCATGAGAGGTCCAAATATTATATCTTAATACATTTAATGGGGTTATTATTTAAGCCTTAACTCCCATGATACCTCATGGTATAGACAATTATTTTATAACAATGGTTCAGTGTATTTTAAACTATCTTTTTCATAGAGTATTAAAATAAATTGAAAGACGAGATTATTTGATGATAATCTGTGCAATTACTATGCCAATATTTTTCATGTAATAAACTGTAAACAAACTCAACTTTTAAAATTACATCGAATATTAGTTGTATACATTACTTACATTTAGCATGGTACTAAGACTGTTAGTATATCAAACTTAATATACTTACAGATTTGTTTTACATTAATTTCCAGATAGAAATACAGAAGGATGTCTAGATATGTTTTATCCCATTAGATCTACTCAAACAGTTCGAGGAAGGAGAAATAAGCATGCTAGTTACAGTGGCATTTCTAATAGGACCAGCTTTCTCATTATTTTATTAAACAGGTCTTCACCTATGAACTACTCTCTGGGCTATACACAACTGACTTGTTTTATATTTAATTGTACTCTTGGGAATATATTAGTGTCTTTAACTTTAATGAGGAACTTCTGATGCCCAGTAAGTAATTTTTTTCTCTTTTGTTTGCTTCCTTAGTCATATTCAGCAGATATAATTTAATAAAAGAAATAAAATGTCTTATATACTGGTCCTAAAGCCTACTACTGTGAAGAAAGTCATATCCTTGATTATTTCAATACATACCTTTACACACATACACAGAAATGTTCATACATACACAAGCACACAAAATACAAATGAGTAATGTTTTTCAAACTGAGAGGTATGATTTTATAAATTTTACCTCAGTTTATTCTTTCTTTACATTTTATACATTTAAATTTCAGCATGATGATGTAAGTACATTCCAGGGAAAACCAACACACACACATACATGCACACACACACATAATTGACATGAACTTTTTGTTTTCTCTTGGACTTGTAAGAAAGCATTCTATTGACCTACCAGTTACTACACACACACACACACACACACACACACACACACACACACACACACACACACACACACACATACACACATAAATGAGAAATCTTGAAGGAGTCATTTAGTTCTATAAAATTTACTTTTCTGAATTCACTTCAGCCTCAGGAGAATTGGAGTTAAGCCATTAAGAAAGGCATAGTTTTAGATTTCCCTCTCTTCTGAGGAGAGGCAGTGAGATACCAGTGATTAGGAAAAGCTTGGTAAAAGGCCCAAGCTCATTCCAAATAGAGCTAAAATTATGTCACATTGTTTTGGGAGAAATAGTAGATGATGGGTAGACATAGCTTTCCATAATGCATGAGGGAATCGTCTTTCTTAAATTCAGTAAGGAAATAAATAATTATCACATTTTATTTATTAAATAAACTCCAAGTCTGAAGCCTTGGCTACATGATCTATTGAGATGAAAGATAATAATTATGCTTATCCCTCAAGATTTTAAAAGTTATAAAACATGGACACACAACCGCAGAAAATAAAATGTTACATGCAGGTGAGGTGTTTTACATATGAAGAAAACTCAAGATCATCAACAGAAAAATACTGGAAATATGAAATAATATACGTTCATTGGGCATTTAAAACTGTTCTCCAATTCTATATTGTAGTGTATTTAAATATTAAAATTAATTTATTCCATACTGTAATGTCTGACAGTAAGCTTTTGATTGTAACATAAGTGCCTGACATTAAGCTTTTAAATTGCAGAAACATTCATTCAAAGACATCCATCTCGAATAAATATATTGCCAGCTTTATGACACAGCTTCTAGCAAAACAACTAGATAGGAAACCAAGCCTCACCCACTCATGAAGTTTCTCATTTAGAAAGCCTGGTTAATCTAAATAACTAATGGCCTGAGGGACACTACTTTACCTTCCTGTGTCCTAATTCCAGCTTTTATGCTTTAAATTTGCCAATAAATAGTGAACCCTGGAAACCCTAGGCACTCCTCCCATTGACCTTAATAAAGATAGAGCCCCAGGTTTGCACTCCTTCTCTCTCCCCTCAACCTCATTTTGTGGCCCTTGAGCATGCCATGTACCCTTCAGGACTTCTGCATAATAAATTTTGTTCTTCAGAGTTATCTGATGGTTTTGCTTAGGTGCACCCTGCAATCATAATAGGAACCACAAGGGCTGGTTCAGCCACAACATTGGCCCTGATGGTGATAGGGGAACGTCTGCGGGGTTCTCTATGAGTAAATATGGCCCAAGTAACTGCCTCAGGCATTCCTAGCCAAGAACATCACTATCAATAGGCTGGGACTGACTATATATATGTATATATGTATGTATATATATATAATATATGAAAATAAATATATATATTATATATCACATTCATCTATATTTATATAAAATTTTTATGCATCATGCATCTCTGAGATCAGAAGTAAAAATGAGACATTTCCAAATGCAAGAAATCCATGGAAACCAACAAGCACATGAAAAGATGTTCAACATTGCTAATGACTAGGCAAATTAAATCAAAACCAAATGAGAGATCATCTCACACCCATTAGGATGACTACTATCAAAAAAGAAAAAAAACAGGGCTTTCCTGATGGCGCAGTGGTTGAGAGTCCACCTGCTGATGCAGGGGACACAAGTTCGTGCCCTGGTCCGGGAAGATCCCACATACCGCGGAGCGGCTGGGCCCGTGAGCCACGGCCGCTGAGCCTGTGCGTCCGGAGCCTGTGCTCCGCAACGGGAGAGGCCACAACAGTGAGAGGCCCACATACCGCAAAAAAAAAAAAATGCCCTGCAAAAAACAGTTTAAGTTTTGGAGGTTTAAGTATAGTTCTACTGTATAATTAAACACGTCGAAGTTATGTCTTCACAAAATGTGACATATCATTTCATGGTGTACAACCAGCAATATCAAATTCTGTTTATGCCAATCAGATTTTCCCTTTTTAAACAATATGGTTCTAAATTATTTAAATGAATACATTTAATTTAATAACTGCCTAGACTATTTCTGTTAGTCACTAAAATTCCAAATAACAAATAGACTCTTTTTGCTAAGCATCATTAGAACATCTAATATGTAAGGTTTTTTTTTTCCCATTTATACCTTTGGTTTCTGTTACCAAACTATTTTTCTCTTAGTTTCAACTAACTTTACAATATTTTTCCTTACTAGACAATTATGATTCCTTGAAATAACAGAAGAGGTAAAATTTCCCTCTGAAATGAAAGAATGTTGAAGTAGAACTGCTCTTTCAGTTAGGGAACATTGTACAAAATCTAGTTTAAAATGTCTGTAATGTTTGAAGTATTATCAGCTAGTTATCACACATGGTACCTATGCAAATTTCTTTGAGCAGTTGTTGAGAAGGTAGTGAAATTCTACTATGATCATTCAGATGTTCAGTTTGGTCTTTGTAAATATAATCCAGCCTAAATGAAGCATGGAACCCCTGGCCATGTCCCTTATGTGCTGCAGTTACATCCAACAGCCCTTAGCACAAGGCATCTGGAAGTATATGCTGTTGTATTTGACTAATCTTTCTCCTGGATTCCACCTTAAAGTTGCCATTTATTCTAAGAAATTCAGAAGATCAGACATACACACACACACACACACACACACACACACTGGAATGAGAAATAACATGCATAGTAATATATGTATTACATTATATCTTATTATATATATAATAAACAAACCTATGTATACTTTATTGTATGATATGTCGTTGGTGAAATAATTGCACATATCTCTATATTTTAGATGTCAGTAATTTTCAATTTTATATTATTTCCTGTTTGGACAGTGTTCATTAATAAAGCAGGTACTTATTGCAGAATTCCAAGATATAATCTATACTAGCAAATATTTAGAATATTGAAAAACTATTGATAAACCTCATTATCAATTCACAAAATAATCAAAATTTCTGTTGCTATCTTTTAAATGCCTGCAATTTTTTTTCTTGATTTACAAACAAGCTTTATTTACATATAAGTAAATATACTTATGGTATGTGCAAAATTTGATGGGATTTTTTTTTCTTCTCTCAATCGTTTTATTTTATTATTATTATTTTTTACATTTTCATTGGAGTATAATTGCTTTACAATGTTGTGTTAGTTTCTGCTGTATAACAAAGTGAATCAGCTATATGTATACATATATTTTAATTTGTCAATCAGAAATATCAATTAAATGTATCCTTATGTAGAGATATTTTGGTAGACGTTACTATTGTTCACTAATATCATGTTCCCATTTCAACATAGGCACATGGATGTCCATACTTCCCAGTACTTTTTCAGTTAGCAGGGCTATTGTGGACTGAATGTGGGCCTCCAAAATTCGTATGTTCAAATCCTAACCCTCAATGTGATGATATTCGGGGACGGGGCCTTTGGGAAGTGGTTAAGTCATGAGAATGGAGCTCTCTTGAGTGCCTTTATAAGAGACCCCAGAGAACTCTTTCAACCCTTCCATCCTGTGAGGGATAAGCAGCAAGGGAAATTATCATTGAGGCTGGAAAAATGTTTTAGTGTAATGCTGTGACAAAATATTTACTAATTTTATTGTCCGGAGCTGAACCTGCAGTATCTCTGAGATATACCTGTATACCTACTGAACCTAAAACTTTAAGGATAAATATTGGAAAAAAGAAGTTTAGGTAGAAAAAATGCTGGTTACTATCAGCTGAATCTTACAAAATATTACCAAAAAAAATGAGCTCAGGGATAAACAATGGGGGTGGGGGGAGCAATTTGCAAGCAGAAATGAAAGGGAATGAATAAAGACATGATAAACATTTAGAGACTTGCAAGATTAGAATAGCTGACTGTTGTTAGTCCCCAAAAAGTAAGCGATGAGATTTAAGTGAGCTTTGAATGAAAAATATTTCACTCTAATATATGCCTGAATTGCAAAGATTTGTTCAATGGCTAATGCCAAGTAAAAGTGCTTAATGAGTAAAAATACTCATGGCAAAGTTTAGGTCAAAGGTATTGTACTAATTTCCTATGGCTGCTGTAACAAAGTACCACAAACTGAGTGATTTACAACAAATTTTCTTCTCCCACAGTTCTAGAGGCTAGAACTCTGAAATCAACAAAGTGTCAGCAAGATTGATTTCTTCTGGTAGCTCTGAGGGATAATAAGTTCCCATGCCTCTCTCCCAGCTCTGGCATTGGATGACAATCCTTAGCAGGCAGATGCATCACTCCTATCTGCACCCATTTCCACATGTCATTATCCTTGTGTGTCTGTGTATCTTTGTCTCTTCTTATAAGGACATCAGTGATTGAATTTATGACCAATCCTGAGTCTTAGGACCTCTTCTAATTTACATCTTAATTATATCTGCAATGACCCTATTTCCAAATAAAATCACATACTGAAGATTAAAAATTGAACATGTCTTTTGGGGGCAAGAGTCAATCCACAGCAAGTATAGTCTTCTCACTGAAGCCTAACAGGCCTCCCAAATAATTGCCAGGAAGTTAAAAAAAAAAGGGGGGGGGGTAGAAAGATGTAAATTAAGCTTGTAAATGATAACTGACACAAAATTTTGAGTGTGGTTATTGTGTATGGAACTGACTGTAAGCAAAAAAGATTAGAACCCAGCTTGGTTTTATTTGTTCATTTTCTTTTGTTTTTGAGACTAACATTGTGGTAAACTGATCAGATTTTTAAAAACTCATCAATTATTGGCCTTAGCAATTGCAAGCCATGTAATCTTAGGCAGTTTACTTATACTTCTGTACTTCAGGGTTTGTGTCTTTAAAGTAAAAATGATCATGACACATAACCCATACGTATTTTGAGGGCACTAAAGACATTTAAACACGCAAAGGAAGACCTTAGAATAGTGCTTGACAAACAGTAAGGTTCCAACAAATGTTGGCCATCCTTATCATAGTATATTTATGATAAATTAAACCTGTAACTATATCTACACCCTTAAAAGTAGAGGTAGGATAGGCTGTACTATAACAAACATACCTGGCATTTCACATGAAAGCTGATTTCTCACAATAAATTCTGTTTTACATCCAGTAGCACGTGGGGACCACATTTATGCTAGGCATTGGGAATATGCCATCCTTGGAAGCTGAACTCTTTCCTCAGTCATCTTGGAATCTTGACTGTTTAAATCTCACGGTGTTCATAATAAAAAGTGCATCAGGGCTTCCCTGGTGGCGCAGTGGTTGAGAGTCCACCTGCCGATGCAGGGGACACGGGTTCGTGCCCCGGTCCTGGAAGATTCCACATGCCATGGAGCGGCTGGGCCTGTGAGTCATGGCTGCTGAGCCTGCGCGTCCGGAGCCTGTGGTCCGCAACGGGAGAGGCCACAAAAGTGAGAGGCCCACACACCGCAAAAAACAAAGAAACAAAAAAAAGTGTATCAGTTGGTACTGCTTTGTAACAAACTATGGTGATTACTTGTGGGTTAAAACAATGATTATTTTACTCAGGATTCTGTGAATTGGCAATTTAATCTGTGATTAGTTGGATTTATTCTTCTGGTTTTGGTTGATTTCAACTCAGAGTCCTCATGCACCTATAGTCTTTGGGTGGGTTGGCTAGTAGATAACTGGCTTAGGTTTGTCTCAGCTGCAATTTCTCTTCTCTATTCCATGCCTCTATTAGGCTGACCAGAGAAGATTTTCATGGAAAAGAGTTATGCCACATCTCTATTAGCCAAAGCAGCATGCACTGAATGAGGAAGTACACACCATCTATTGATAGAAAAAACAAAACAAAACAAAACTGGAAAGCCATCGTAAATACTTTCTGAAGACTTAAACTGGGATCAAAAGTAGACGTTGCTTGAAACAGTAAATATATGGGGAAAATTTTGATTCCCAACATAGCTAATAATATTTCTTGAATGAACACCTTTTAGAATAAGGAATAATAATTGTTTCCTGTCCTTTATATATGGCTCTAATATTTATATTACCTTCTTATTCTTTAACAGTCTATTTGTTTTGTATCACTGCTTTAATAAACTGTCACAAAATTAGTGGCTTAAAATAACACAAATTTATAATTTTACAGTTCTGGAGTTTAAAACTTTTAAAATCAAGGGGTTGGCAGGGTTATGTTCCTTCTGGATGCTCTAGGGAAGAATCCATTTCTTTGTATTATCTAGCTTCTAGAGGCCGCCTACATTCCTTGGCTCATGGCCCCACATCATTCTGACCTCTGCTTCTTCCTTTTTTCTGACTCTTACCCTCCTGACTTTCTTTTGTAAGGATGCTTTAGATTACACTGGCCCTACACTGATAATCCAGGATAATCTCCCCACTGCAGTCTTAACATAATCACATTGGCTAGGTCTCTTTATCTATGTAAGGGATGTATTCACAGGTTTTAGAGATTAGAATGTAGACATTTTTGGTGTGTGTGTGGGAGGAGTATTCTACTTACTAAAAATACCACCTCATAGAACTGGGTCTTTAGATGGACAAACTGTGGTACAGTTGGTTCTAAATATCTGAGCATATTCTGTTTATGGTACTACGTACTTCTGGTGCCTTTGTGCTATGCCATTTGTACACATGTGCAGACATTGGAAGAAGTCCTATAGAGCATTTTTTTTTAAAATAGTAAAATCCAACACTTGTCTTTCCCTTAGATTTTTTCATTTATTTTTATGAGAATTCCAATTTTTAATTTTTTCCAGTTTTATTTAGATTCAATTGATATATAACACTGTGCAAGTTCAAGGTGTACAATGTGTTTATTTAATGCATTTATGTATTGCAAAATCATTACTACCATAGTGTTAGCTAAAACCTACATCAAGTTACTTAATTACCATTTCTTTTCTGTGATGAGAACATTTAAGATCTTTCTTAGCAACTTTCAGGTATATAATATAGTATTATTAACTATAGTCACTATGATGTATATTATATCCCTAGAGAAAATGCCAATTTTAATCATGTTAATATTCAAAATTCAAATGATGAGTGATACAAAATTTAAAGGCAAATTTAGAGATAGGAATAATAATATTGAATATATTCTGATGAATTTCCTTAACTACATTTTAAAAGAAAATCCCATTAGCAAGAAAAATAAAATATTTTGCTTAATTGTGGTGTCCTTAAAAAATGCTATTATCTTTTAGAGAGAGCTCTCAGGAAAGTATGCTTTAAATTTGCCTTCACTATTCCAACTTGATTTAGAAAATAAGATTATGTGATCAATAACTTCTGAAGTTAATAAAAAATGTTTTTTATAACTTTTGATAACTTTTCATTCATATAAATACTCAAAAGTATTTAGAAATAAAGGAGAAAATTTTAATGTCAGTGTCATAAGCATTATATCTTTTCTATCACCTGATTATAAAATATTATTGAATTTTTAAAGAGTTTTGACAGACTAAGAGTTATCAATACAACATGTGATTAATCTAAGACAAAACTGAGCTAAATTGTCTGTGACATATTACTAAATGTTATGCCAAAACATGCATTGTGCAGGCTAAAGGTTTATTCATCTCTTGGTAAGAAAATAAAAGCTTTTTCTTTCTTGTTTTTCTTAACTCTAAACCATGATTATATCAGGTAACATCCGAAGCTACAAAGAAAAACAAAATAAGTTGTTGTGCCTTATAAACATAAAGATTGTTGTTTGTTTTTTAAATACTAGCTTCACACATGTGTAGTAAAGACTACTTATAATAATACAGTGAAACATTTCAACTAGTGAATGGGTTCATCATATTCAAAGCTGCTCTTTATCTTGAACTGAGGCCATTAGTTCTACCCTACTGGTATAGGCCAATTATTTATTAATGCACGTAAAAAATATGACCTTTTTCATTGCCCATATTTCCTTCATTATAACTTTTCCTAAAAACAGACATATGGAAATCTTAGCATAATGCTATTATTAAATATAAAATTTATTACCAACAAAATCTAGTCTCAGTATTCCACCTACTATTCCATTGCACATATTACTTTCCAGAAAAGTCAAATGTAACTTTGCTGAGAATGAGCTTCCTGAATTTTCACAATCTAATATATCGGTCAAGGAATTTTTTTAAAATGGGATTAGTCACTAAAGTACACATTCCTCCCTTAGTGGGGAAAATCTTTATCCACTAAGCATTGAGAAAACAAAGGGTCTGGAAGATTTAGGTGATGATTTGCAAGTAAATGTTCTGCTCCTCATGAAGTCAAGGGGAAGACATAAAATGTCCTGCCCTCACTTGAGTGGCCCAAGTGTCCCTAGATCTAAGGTGCCCTGCCTGGGATGCCAGCAGAGGTAGCTGCTCCTGCCTGTGTCCCGTTTTATCCCTCGCAGCCTACTGTTCTTGTGGTCGGTGGCCAGATCTAGCCATGGATTACCCAGGCTGTCGCCTGCCCACCACAGTTACTCCCCAGCTGCCCCAGGTGGAGTGCCTGTGTCAGTGGGGCTACATCCCTCTGAACGTGCCCGGCATCTGGCTGGATAACTCTGGTTAACTATTCAGGGCAGTTCAACCAGGACTACTTGTTCTGAAAGGTGGCCAGCAGGTCTGGGCTGTTCTGAGGAACCAACCTGCCAAACCTGTACCCTGGGACCCTCTGGTCTTCCCTGGGGGTTTTGGGCACCCCACTACTATCCAACAGCCCATTCCTCCATATGGAATGTACCCTTCCGCTGGAGGAAACCCATTCCCAGGAGCCCCAGTGTCAGGCTACCCAGGGTACCCAGTCTGGACCTGTCCCTCCCGGCATGCCCCCACCCCCATCTGGAAACCAAGGCACCATCACATACACTTCTGGATGATTTCAATAAATATCAGCTAATGTCAAACAGGTGGAGCAGTGAAAAGGGCATCTGTCAAGAGATGTCCAGGGACCTGGGGCAGGGAATGCTGCCCGTGGTGGAATGTCTCAAGAATACTCCAGCCTTCTTTGCTGAAATGTTCAACAAGGACATGAGTGGAGCAGAAACAAAGGACCATACCCTGATTCACATCCTGGAGTCTTGCAGCAAGATCGACCTCCTGGATCAGATTGGAGTATAAGTGGCTGTATGGCAAGTTGCTGTACCATGACACCTTGGGAAATATTTCAGGGGATTACCAGAAGATTCTGCTGAAGATCTGTAGTGGCAAAGACTGATTGGTGATGGGTGGCTCCCTGCTGTCTGCTTGCTGCCAGCTGGTGATGCCATAAAAAGGCCCAGAGAATGTCTGTCTGTTTTTAGCAGATACACAGAAGAACTCCAGAGGAGGTGTTCCAGGGCAGACCATCCAGAGAGCCTTGGCTCCGTCCTTTGCCTGCACCCCCTGATCCTTTCATCGTGGTTATGAATGACCTGGTTCAGTTACCAGCTCTCTCAGGATGTCTTTTCCTCCCCACCCTCACAGACTTTTGCTGCTAAAGTAGATGTTTTATTTCCTAATTCTTGCAATAATTCCCCTTTGCTTGGGGCTGACACTCTTGGCTTCATTTTAGTCATGTAATTTTATGTTTTTATTTGAAAGTATTTTTTAAGCAGGTATTCATTCTTTTTTATTATTATTTTATTTATTTATTGCTGCGTTGGGTCTTCGTTTCTGTGCAAGGGCTTTCTCCAGTTGCGGCAAGTGGGGGCCACTCTTCATCGCGGTGCGTGGGCCTCTCACTATCGTGGCCTCTCTTGTTGCGGAGCACTGGCTCCAAACGCGCAGTGGCTCACGGGCCTACTTGCTCCGCGGCATGTGGGATCTTCTCAGACCAGGGCTCGAACCCATGTCTCCTGCATCAGCAGGCAGATTCTCAACCACTGTGCCACCAGGGAAGCCCCTGAAGGTATTTTTATAGTCATTGTCAGACAGATGCATACAAGTCTCTGTGCTGCATACACATTTTGGGTAAGAGACGTTGGGTGTGGGAGTGCCATGTCCTCATGGAGGAGTAAAAGAGAAGACATTTAAGGGTAATTTTTGGATGTGGTAAGGCTGTGTCATGAGCTTTTTTATTGCCAAACTCACTCCTTTTTAGAAAAGGAAAAGAAATAGTCAAAGTCATCTGTTCCTTCTTCCATGACAAGTCAGGAAACACGGCTTCTTTAATTTGGAATGTGCCTTAAATATGAATGTCCGTCTACCATAGGTACTTAGGAGAGAGGAATAGAGATAAAAGGGAACACAAACATAAATGGATAAAATAAGAGAGGTGTTGGGTGAAGGGTCCAAAAATTACAAACTTCCAGTTATAAAATAAATGTCATGTGGTGTAACGTACATTATGGTGACTATAGTTAATAATACTATATTGTATATTTGAAAGTTGCCAAGAAAGTAGATCTTAAAAGTTCTTATCATAAGGAAAAATTCTATGTGTGGTGATAGATGTTAACTAGACTTATTGTGGTGATCATTTCTCAATATATACAAACATTAAGTCATTATATTTTACACCTGAAACTAATATAATATCATATGTCAATTATATCTCAAGAGAAGAAATTTAAAAAGGTGTCTTGCACAGACCAATACCAATCTTCGCCCTTGAAGTATACCCATTATTGCTGTGATAATGGTATGTGACAAATAATCCTCCAAATCTCAGTGATTTACAATAAACTTCCATTTCATTCATGGCTCTGTAGATGCAACAGAGCAGCTCAATTTCAGGCTGTTGGTCAAGTTCACATCTGCTTCGGGTTCTTTCCATTCTCCTTGGACCAGCAGTGACCCAGGTGGGCTCTTCTCATAGTAAATGGTAGAGGCATAAGAGATGGGGAAAACCTAGCAATTACATTTGAAGACTTTGTTTCAGTTGGTCCACTGACATTTGATTGGTCCAGTCATTTCACATGGCAAAACCCAATGTCAGTTTGTCAGGGATGCAGATTTTGCAACCTCTACTAGGAGGCAGAGCTATGTTACATAGTATGCATAATCATTCCTGTTTCCTGGGGAGTGAAGAATTAAGAGCAATATTTTATCTATCACAGATGCACTGGAAAACATACTCTTCTATATGCAGTTTTTTTTTAAGAAGAAGAAAAAAGTGCTGCATAAAGTTTGTCAAAAGTAAACAACAGTGTACTTTAAAATCAGACTACTATCTGCAGCCCTTTCCTAGTGTCTTTCTTAATTCCTTTGAGTAAGGGCAATTGAAATACTTTTCTTTGATCTTTGTCTTCTGAGTAGTGTAGTTTCTCCATCTTTTGAATTATTTTTCCAAGTTGCACATAACACCAAAAGGACTTCCCAGTTTATAGACCTCTTTCCTGTATTATGATCTGGGACATTCTACCTTTTGGTGCCACTATATGCCATTTAGAAGGAACAATAAGAAAATATATAACAAAGGGCACAGAGCACACATAATGTGTTAATTACTTACAGTGTGTTTATTTTTAAGAAAATGTATATATGCCACATAGAGTGATAATTTTAATTAACCTAAAACAACGTATTTGGTAGTGTTTCCACTATTATATATTTATTTTAGAGATCACCAAGTACTAAATATCTAACCAGTGACCTTGTGAGCCTATCAAGCATTGAAGAATTCACTTAAAAATTTCTGGTTTGATCTACGTTTATGTGAAATATTTTACTTCTAGCTTCTCTAGCTTCCTTTTCTCGACCTTCCTATGCATTCAAAGAAATAATGCTTTCCTAATTTTTCATGATTTGCATTATTTCCTTCAAATATACTTTTAGTTTTTGTCATTGGAATTATGATGTCAGTTTTTTCCTCTAAAGCCTCTAAAGTGATTTTTTGGAGTTCATACGTTATGCACAACATTATTTGAATCCTTGAGAATTATACCTCACACTCTACCTCTACAAACACACACTGACACACAGATACTCACACACACTCACACACTGATGTTTGCTTAAAAACAATAAAATATATAATTATATAGGCACTGCTGCATCTTTGCTTGTCTGTCCACTGTCTGTAACACCATCCATGCTTGATGACTGAAACATGTTCCAGCTGCAATTCATGTCATTCCATTAGAGTGAACCTTAGGGAACTTTAAAAATAGTACATAGAAACAATAACCAAAATAATCAGAAAGAATATAAGATACTTGTAAAATAATATTATATATATATATAAATCCATATTTGGAAACTATTAGTAAGTATATATGATGGTTGATTTTATATATCAACTAGAAGATCAATATTTAATTGGTGAACTTTGAAAAAGGAAGATTATCCTCCATAATGTGGGTGAACCTCATCCAAACAGTTGAAGTCCTGAATATAACAAAAAGATCAGTCTTCCCAAGCAGGAGGGAATTTTCCTGGAGACTGCCTTTGGACTTTATCTATACCATCTCTCTCCTGGACCTCTGCCTGCTTATCTTCCAACTAGAACTGCACCATGGGCTTCTCCAGGCGGCTGGTCTTTGGCTGCAATTGCACCATCAGCTCTCCTGGATCTAGAGCCTACAGGGTCATACTACAGATTAGGAATTGCCAGCCTCCATAAACTCTTGAACCAATACCTTATAATCAGTCTCTTTCTCTATATGTATACAGCTTATTGGTTCCGTTTAACTGGAAAATCCTAATAAAGTGTATTATATTTCAGTTTCATTGCAAATGTCTTAACACTTGCATAGAATAACTATGCCTCGATAGCATCTCCCATTTATGCCTGTGTAATTACACATATCTCCCCCAGAACAGCAGATACATTTCATGGTAATTATAAAAATGAAAATTTCTTTAAAGTACTTCTCCAATAAAAATACCTCCTACCCCAATTTAAGATGCAAAGTATATATATATATGTTTTTTCTTTTTTTTTTTTTCTTCTTTTGCGGTACGTGGGCCGCTCACTGTTGTGACTTCTCCCGTTGCAGAGCACAGGCTCCGGACGCGCAGGCTCAGTGACCATGGCTCACGGGCCCAGCCGCTCCGCTGCATGTGGGATCTTCCAGGACCGGGGCACGAACTCATGTCCCCTGCATCGGCAGGCGGACTCTCAACCACTGCTCCACCAGGGAAACCCCAATGTATATATATTTTTAAGAGAAATTTTTTGAAAGAAAGGATCATACTTTTCTAGAAATTAACCTAATTTAATGGGGGAACTTTTTGACTTTTACTATTACACAGGCTTTGCACTTTCTTAAACAATTTGATATAACTGGAAGCACTGAATTACTTAGAATGATACATATTCCCAAACCACTCGACTCATTGAATCCTCAACAAGAGGCATCATTACCATTTTCATTAATACAGATAAATTATTACCACCCTCAACACAAACTCTCAGGTTTTAAACCAAATAGTCATAGATACTCTTAACAACCATAATTACAATGTTTTATATTATTTATATCTGATACTGTGGTCTGCACTAAATAGAGAACATAGCAGGCTACCTCCTTCACACTAAGTGATAGCAAGTTGATCAATATCAGTGTTTTATCCATTTTAAAATAAAGAGGAGGAGTTTAGTTTGAGTGACTCTCAGGTCAAAAAGTCATTCCATACTAAGTGGGACATATATTTTTTTTTAACATTTTCAAGATGCTGATCTAAATTATTCATTGTTATACTGTGTTATCACCTTTACATAGGAAATTATGGTAAGAACTAAAACAAACATTTATCTCATGTAATAGGTCATCTGTGGAAAGATAAATAATCATCTGTCCTTAGGAAACCAAATTTACAGCTTGAACTGCTCATTAAAATGGTTTTTTCTACTTCATCATGTAGTGTACTTGGAACATAACAGGTCCACATTAATTCCTGATGAACTGATGAATCAATGAACTATATTAGTTAATAATAGATGATGACATTCTCTGAGAATAATTTCTGTGATGTTCAAAATATTAAACCTTGCTCACCCTCTGAGGGAAGCATCCACACAAATAGATTGTGCTTTCCATTGAGCAGTCATTGCAGATTCAAAAGAAAAGAGTTTTCTGCATATACACACCACAAAAATTAAGAGGGGATTAATGGACTAAATGCCAACATAGTCAAAATATGATGGAGATTTATAATTTTGTTTTTTTTAACTTTTGTTACTGTTCTAATTTCATTGCTCATACTGTTTCTCACATATAAACTAAGAAAAATCACTTGCTCTCACTTATAATAGCTAAGTGATTAGACATTGATGATGAGTTAGGAAGAATTTCTGTGAATATGTTTCTCACCTAATGTCAAATAATTTATTAGTAAGGACAAATAAAGCAGATTGTAAGTTATCACTCTCTTCCTAGCACAGAAATTTTCATTGTTATTGTCATTTTTCTTTAAAAGTTCAGGGAAAAATGAAAAATTAAACAAGTAAAATGTTAATAACTTATGACTACCTGCAAAATTGACAGAATTCTATATAACTTGTGAGTGTTCTTCAGATATTTTACACCAGACTTTTTAATATAATATTAAGTATGAATGTCTTATTTAATATTTAAAATATCTATAGTAGACCACTTCAAAAAAAGTGTACATCTTACCCAGTGATAGCCAAAAGCTAATTGATTTTTATATCATTTATACTTGGAGTCTAAAGCATGAGAATCTATGATTTTTTCCACTTATTTTAGTATTAATTAAATACATACTGTATATAAAAATTATATTTACAAATTTTATTCAGTATAACACCTGTCTTCCAGTGGAAGAAATAAATTATTTAAATAGCATATAACAAGAGTTTCAAGTTTTAAATGGCTTCTGGTTTGCCATTCCTAAGACAGGGAAAGTAAATAAAAAATTTTTAAAATAATCTCAGAAAAATGGTAAACCTTAAAACTAAAAGAAATTACCAACATAAAACTTTCATTTATTTAAAAACCATGAAAACAAATGTCTATAACAAAACAGAAACAGACTCACAGGTGTAGAGAACAAACTAGAGGTTAGCAGTGGGAAGAGGGAAGGGGGAGGGGTGACATAGGAGGATGGAATAAGGAGTATGTGTAAAATAAATAAGTAATAAGGATGTATTGTACAGCACGGGGAAATATAATCATTATTTTGTAATAATTCTAAATGGAGTATAAACTATGAAAATATTGAATCTCTATGTTGTACACCTGAAACTAATATAATATTGTATATCAAGTATACTTCATTAAATAATAAAAAATAAATTAAATAAAAAATAAAAGCCACCCTATTTTTACCATGCACAATTCACTGTGTAAATTGCTGTAGGTGTAGAAAATGCATGGATTTTTGCAAGTTGGAAAGATGAAGAAAGTAAGCTTACAACTGTAATATAGTGAAACAGGTGTTCCAAAATCTCTCTTCCAGATGCAATGGAACACATTAAAAGAGTGCTGTGCCAGGTCTTCAAGAGTGAGGGAAGATTTCCTGATTAGAATGGCAAGTAAACCTTAATCTGATGGTTAATCAGTTAGAAGAATTAAAAGATATTGGAAGGTGATTAAATAGAATTTTTGAGACTGATATTAATTTAATGTAATTGAATTATGTAAGTGGAGATATCAGGTATTAGGGAATGATAAAACATGAAGCAGGAAGGAAGAACAGTTAGGAAAGAATAATATAAGCTGTATTAACTCACTATGATATGATAGAAATACCTGAAAGGTCACTTTTTTTCACAAAAAAGTGAATGACTTGGACAAATATATTCACTGTCCCTGGTAGCCCAAGAGAAGGATAACTTCCAAGTTGATAATACAGGGTGTAACTTCCTCCATAATACTTTTACAATGTAGTCCATGAACCACAATCAATAATCACATGGGTTCTTAAATAAGCATGCAGATTTAGGGACAACTCTATCAAACCTACTAAATGAATATTTTGAGGAGTGAGACCAAAAAATCAACACTTTCTTGTTGATTATCACTTAATCACTTAATTCACTTAATCAACACTTAAATCACTTAATCAACAGTTTAAGTGATTATCAAGCACATAAATATGTAAGCTTAACTTTATAACTTCTGTTTATATTTCTTGGGAATCTAACAGTGTGTAAATGGTCTGGTTAATCCCAGTAATAGGAGTTAGGGGTCTTGGTCATATTATACAAGAGCCTCTGCCCCCCACCAAAGAACATGGTAGGTAATAACTTATATGGGGGTTTCAGTTTACTATCAATAATGTATCACATTATACTAATTTCAAATGTAATATTTGTTACAGTTGTCTTCAGGAGCATATTTAATACCAAATAGGTTAGTCAGGGATAAATTGTAGGAGTTCAATTTCATTTACTGGAACTAGGAAAATGAATATGGAAATTGGCTTCCAAAAATGCCAAAATGATAGGCTTATAAAAGATTGGATGGCTCTGTATTTCTTACTTATTAATTTAGTGATGCATCTTGATTATGCGATGTAATAGAACAATTACCAATTGTTAGAACAATTACAATTATTAGAATAACTAATATTGGAATCTAATCCACGTATATTAACTCCCAGCCACATCACTCATACTTGCTTCTTTCCAAACTTCTACTATGTTCATCTTTCAAGATGGAAATAGAGACAAATGACACCAACCATTACAGTCCTGTCTGGAAATCAGAGAATAAGAGCCTGTGTGGTAATAAGAGCCAGTGTTAGAAGATAATTTGTAGGCCCCAAGAATATTATTTTACACTTTGAGTTTCATTAAACTCAAAACAAAACTAAGCAACTCTATTAAGATATTCATCATATATATACATCTATCTCTTTAAAGTTTCCTTTCAGATGACCCATTGCTTAAATCCTAATTTTAATGTTTATGATTCTTTATTCAAAAAGTTCATCCAAACAGCCTCATCATGCTTTAGATAGGCAGGCTGCAATAACAAAATACCACAGACTGGATGGCTTATAAACAGCAAAAATTTTCTTTTTCACAGTTTTGGAAGCTGGAAGTCTGCAACCAGGAAACAGCATGGTCAGCAAGGGCTCTTTTCTGGGTCACAGACTTCATGTTATATCCTCAGGTGGCAGATGGGGCAGGGGAGTTCTGCGGGGTCTCTTTTATAAAAGCACTAATCCCATTCGCGAGTGTTCCACCCTCATGGCCTAAGCACCTCCCAGAGACCCCATCCCCTAATATCACATTGGGCATTGGAGCTGTGTATGAATTTGGGGGGACACTCACCCACATTCAGAACATAGCAGGCTTTTTTGTTTCTTTTTATTCTGACAAGTTTAAGGAACTTGAAATATGTATATATATGTAATTTATATATATAATATATAGGTGTGTATAAAAATATATAATTATAATATTTTCTCTCTCTCTCTCTCTCTCTCTCTATATATATATATATATATATATATATATATTCCTGGAGAACACTATAGAAAAGTAATAAGGAAAACATTTGAAACTGCAAGGCAATTTAGAAGATAAGTTGAATATATATATCTACTTGATTGATCTTTCCTGTTTTTTCATCTACCCTTTCCTCATTTTTTGGGGGGGATTCCCCAGGACATCCTCCTGGGATCTCTTCATTTTCCATTTTGAAATTTTACTTCTTCTCTTCTACATATACTTCAAGCAACAACCCCCATGGTCACACACTCAACATCTTATATTCTTTTCCCTTCTACCACACATAATTCTCAAATCAGGTCTACCACTCCTCATGAAGAACGAAAACAGAAAATAATCCCTACCCTTTATAACAGAAAGAGATTTATGAAGATCAACAGAAATGATCATATGAGCATTTAAGGTCTTCAGAGACAATATGAATGAAAGTACTAGTAATAGTAATAGAAATAGACTTTGGGTTTGCTCAGATTACAGCTGGCAGTGCCATTTTTAGGGGTGAAATAGTAAATATAAGTAAATGCATCTAAATTTTATTTTAATTATTAAAATCCAGATTAAAAAGGAACAAAGAATATATATTATTTTTCACTAAAACTGTTAAAAATAAACATAGTAACATATTTTGGTACATTCAGTTACACTATTTGTGAGTCTTACACTAATTGTATTATTGTTACAATTACCAGACAGAGATTTGAGGTTATATTTATGCAAGGGAATCATCATATAGTTTGTCAGTCAAAAGTACTTGGCTTAGCATTCTGTGAAACATTGAGCTGTTATTTTATATTATTTTATAAAATATATACCTGCTGATAGCTTTTTTCTCCCATACTAACACTTTTAGTACCTTTGGGGCTTTTGATTTTAGAAAAGATTAAGATGATATAGAATGTTTAAATTTTAAAACAAAATTAATTGTGAAAATAACACAAAGATATTGAAAGACTCAAATTATTTTTCATTAAAAATTATTGCCATGTCTCCTTTGAAATGTACTATATGGAAAACTTCCAAAGATCATATATTCAGTATGATATGTGTGGAAAGGTCACCAGTTAAAGGGCAATTGCACATAAGACAACTAGATTGCTTTGTTATTAAAATATGATGTGAAAAGTTTTATCATTTCAATGTCTAAAAGGAAACTTCAGAAGTTGGAAAATAATCAGTCATTCTGAATAGTATATTTCTAAATAAAATAATTTAATTACCTAATATATCAGTAGAACTGATTTCAGTTTATTTTTCATATTGCATTTATAATGGATTTTTCTGATAATGAATTCTGAGAGGAATCTAAAATAGTATTTGTCAAAGAAAACTGTGGGAAGTAGACCTAAGAAGAGAAAATAAAAAAGATTTTTAGAATGGTATTGTGCAAATTTACTTACATGCTGAATAGTTTTCATCATTATTAAGATCTACCTATCATGATAAAAAGTGATTCTTTCCACTTAGCTCATTTTCTCCTAACACTGTAATGCCCTAACTTCACCAATTATAAATAGACATAGACATAAGAGATGGAGATGGAGACAGAGATGGGGTTAGAGATGGAGATGAAGATGGAAATAGAGATGGACATGGAGATGGACATGGAGATGAAGGAGGTGCATATATAGAGAGAGATTAAAACCACATAAACATTTCTTCCAGGCTTTTTTTTTTTCTTCCAGGATTATTTTTAAAGGTAATCATACTGATTCAATTCTGATTTCCTCAATAAGTTTTTTAGGACTGTTGTACCACAGACTGGGTGGCTTGAATAACAAACATTTATTTTCTTACAGTTTTAGAGGCTAGAAATCTGAGATCAAGATATCAGAGGGATGTGCCCTTCTGAGGGCTGTGATGGAAAAATCTGTTCCAGGCCTTTCTACTTGGCTTTTAGATAGAAATCTTCTCCCAGTGCCTTCCCTCTATACTCGTCTATGTCTAAATCTCCTTTTCTTGTAAGACTCTAGTCATACTGGATAAGGGCCCACCCTAAAAACCTTATATTAATTAATTACCTCTGTAAAGACCTTATTTCTAAATATGGTCACATTCTGATGTACTTGGGCTTAGAACTTCAACATAGAGTTTTGGGTGGGGCTGCAATTTTGTCCACAACATGCCTTAATATTTAGTATTATTATTTTAATATAATAATTAAAAGTTATAGTATTTTTAATAACTATAACAATATTGACATTCCTTTATGAAAAATAGAGGTTTTAATTTTCTATCCTACTACTCATCTTTCTTTCTTGTCTCATATTCTGTGTTTTTTATTTGTTCAGTTGGTTGTCTATATGTATTCATTAATATAATTATATCCATGCCAAATGTTTAATTTTCTTTTTGGGTAATAACTTCTTGCCCTATTTGAGATTAGTTTTCCTCTGAATTTCATCTTGATTTGTTGTTGTATGGCAATTACATAACTTTTTATTCCTTTCATTGATATAAAAATCCACTTTATTCCTGAAGATGATGTCCTTGGAGTTGGACAGATTTCTATTTGAATTTGAACAAAATTACTTCCTGACATATGGCGCAAGAATCATACTCACATTCTTTTCAATTGCATTTTTAAAATTCATTCTGACTTTTCTGAATTTTCTTCCTTTGTTTATAGTTTTTTTAAGCTAGAGACCATACTTATGTAATTCTTTAGCAATACTGTATACATTTTATAAATTTGTTTAGTTAACCTTACTCTTGATTATTTTTTCTAAAATTTTGCAATTTAAAATGCAGTATAGCCAAAGAAAAACTGTGGTGCTAATCTGAATTTTATTCATTTGTACACCTGCTTATTTTTGTTCCTCCCTCCACTGAAATTCATAATAGTATTATGACATTAGAGTCCCTGAAATTTCTATTATCTGTTGGATTATTGTTTACCTTCTGTATTTTCTCCTTCTATAATACTTGTTACAGGAATTGTATATCTAATTCTGTGTATCTTCGTGAGCATTAACTTTTATGCATTCCGTGTCTTCTCATTTACTTTATTTTTTGGCAAGGAGGTGATTTCATGGATTTTAATTTGCAGCCCTTCTACACGCTTGTTTTATATGTATATATACATATATATATATATATTTTTTGTTTGTTTGTTTGTTTTTTGCGGCACGCGGGCCTCTCACTGTTGTGACCTTTCACTTTGCGGAGCACAGGCTCCCTTCACGCAGGCTCAGCGGCCATGGCTTACAGGCCCAGCCTCTCCACAGCATGTGGAATCTTCCTGGACTGGGGCACGAACCCATGTCCCCTGCATCGGCAGGCGGATTCTCAACCACTGCGCCCCCAGGGAAGCCCCACATTTGTTATATTTTATATTTAATTTAAAAAAAATTATTTTTCTCTGAATGTTCCTATTTCTTAACATTATTTTTCTTTTCCTTAATGTAAAATATCTTTTCAGATTTCTCTTATTATATGTCTTAACATCATCATTATTCTTATCATCAACAAAATCTCCATCATCTCAATCACTTTTTTCCAGTTTTATTGAGATATACTTGACACATAACATTGTATTAGTTGAAGGTGTACAATATAATGATTTTATATATATATATATGTATTGCAAAACAATCACTACAACAAATCTAATTGACATCCATTACTTCACATAGTTATAATTCTTTTTCTTGTGATGAGAACTTTTAATGATGAGAATTCTCTTAGCCACTTAGACATCCAAATATACTATACAGTATCATTAACTGTGTCATCATGCAGTACATTACATCTCCAGAACTTATTTATCTTTCAAACACTTTTCTAAAAAATTATTTTTGTCCTAATTTATTGCTATTTTATCTAGAGTTCCTTGATCAGTTTATTCATCATAGTCTTTCTCTTGCTTGTTGTTTGTTTTCACTATTTGCTTGACATTCCTTGTTGTTTACTCTTAACATATAAATTGATTGTTAAGTTAATCCATTGAGGGCACTGGTATATATTTCCTTTGCAGTCCCATCCCCTTGTTTCCCCCTTTGAATAAGCTGTGCCCTGCCTATGTGGCTTATTCTCTTTCATATGTGGGATCTTAGAGTCCCCTCTGTCCATCAGCCATTTCCTCTAATTAGGTAAAAATCTGCTTTAGGCAACTAACATACGTACTATGGATTCTTTCACTCTTTGGCAGTGATTTATTTTGAGCACATCTTCACTTTTAACCACTGCTCACTGCTTTCTTTATCATTGCTTTCCATTAAATTTCTGACTTTTTTATACTTACTTGGCATTGAGACAAGGAATGTTTTGGTCTCTCCTGAGAGGAAAAGATACACCATTGTCTTGTTAGTGCAGTGGACTAGAACTTGTTGCTTCTAGTTTATCTGTCAGTAAAATTCAGTTTGCGTGAAGTCATCCATAAATTTTTCACAATCTGTTGTTTACTTCCATACCACCATTATCATTACAACTTTATTGTAATCTATACTACTTTACTGTCATTGTAATGTTTTTTGGGGGTCAGGAGAAAAGATAATAACAATAACAAAACACACACACATGTTTCCCTTGTATAGCAAACATATTTATTCACACACACATACACATATAGATGAAGGAGAGATAACAATAATGTATTAGTCAGGGTTTTCCAGAAAACAAAATCAATAGACTAGATGGATAGATAGATAGATAGACAGACAGAAGGATAGATAAAGTAGATACTTATTAGAAGGAATTGGCTCACACAATTATGAAGGTTCACAAGTCCCAAGATCTGCTGTCTGCAAGCTGGAGACCCAGGAGAGCCAATATGTAGTTCCACTTTGAGTCTAAAGGCCTGAGATGCAGGAGAGCTGATGGTGTAAATTCCAGCCTGAAAGCTGGCAGACTTGAGACCCAAGAAAAGCCAATGTTTCAGTTCAGTTCAAGTCAGAAGGTCAGAAAAGACCCAGGTACCAACTCCCAGCAGTCAAGCTGGAGCAGTTCCCTCTCACTGAGGATTTTTGTTCTGTTCAGGTCTTCAGTTGATTAGATGTGGCCCACTCACCATAGGGAAGGCAATCGGCTTAATTCAGTCTACACATTCAAATGTTAATCTAATCCAGAAACTCCATTAAAGACAAACCCAGAATAATATTTGACCAAATGTCTGGCCACACTGTGGCCCAGTCAAGTTGACACATGAAATAAAATTAACAATTACAAGCAGCAAACACTTTTATATAATTTATAATGCTTTTGCTATTGTTACTATATATGTCATAGTACATCACATATATAGTTTATTCCACTTATGTACTGTGGGCATGTCACTGCAAACACTGAATTAGGGAGTACTAAACCCTTGCTCCTAAGAAAAATAAGGGTTAGGTTTCTATAACTTCTATTCAGAACATTTTAGTCAACCATTAAATACATAACCTTGTTTTATATGTGTTTCTCTTTAAAGACATCATACTTAATATATATTGTTGATTCATAAACATTGAACTCACCACCAATAGCATCATAAAACATACCTTAACAAAGCTAATCAAACAAACAGAGAGTATGATATTTTCTCCATAATGCACATCACATCTTGTGCTTGCAAACACTAGACTGCATGTTAACACTACATTTAGGGTCTTATTAAACAGCAAAATCACCAAAGAAAACAGAAAGATGCAAAAAAAATGTGGCATTAAATAGACCACAATAAAGGATGTTTGCTTACAGTATGAGAGCAGACATAAGAAGACAGGTCATTGCCCTGTTGGAACTCAGCTGAAAAAGTGCATGTCATGTGACTCACCCACTCTACACATATCCAACAAAGATGAAGAAAGAACTGCATGTACTGATTTGGGGTTTACAAATACATTTTAATGAGGAGGCACATTCTCAAATGGAGAATAATGAGGATAGACTGTATCTGAGAGCATCTCAGAGGAGCTGTTATAATCATATATATCCTTTAACTTACAAGAACTCTGGAGTGGAAACTGGATACTTAATCTCCCAAGTCTACCCTACTTCTCAAGATCAACCACAAAATAATTTCTTTACTTTTAACACTGTTTGATTCCACATATTTTATCCAGATCTCTAGATTAGAATATTTTGCCATAATTTAATAGCATACAAATACAAAAATAGAATTTTGTTAATAATTTGTTAATGAATACAAAAATCTGTTTGAAAAAAAGTACCTTGGAAGAACACTTTAATATTTTGTAATCAGCTCTTGCAAACTACCTTGTTATCATTTCATAATTTATAGAACTTAGAACACTTAAATTAATTGAAAAACTAAACAGTAAAAATGTGACTGGATAGAATTTTTGCAAATCTCATTGCAAATATATTAATAATTAAACACTCCTTAAACGTGTTTGTTGAATTTTCTGTTTTTGCTGTACGTTGGGCTCTAACATGATTTGTTTGCTTAGATGCTCTTTACTAAGTAGTTCAGATGGCATAGCTAAGGCAGAAAGCAGCTTATGTTTCCTGACAGCATCCTCTCTGGCTCAGAGCAGGTACTTCCATTGCTTTTATACTTCTCTTACGGGTGAGTTCTTCCAGCTCCTGAGGAAGTGGTAATGTGCATTACTTTCCTCAATACTAGCTTCAGTCCAAGGACTGTCGCTGTAAAAATAACAGTGAACATAAACCATCTGCGTTTAAGTACTTGACATTTTGGTAAAATACTATAGCTATACCATAAACTCCAACTGTTTGACTTGAATTTGATCTTTTTTTTTCTTTCTATTTTTATGGGGCAAAGTTCAAAAAAAAGCACAGTTACTGTTTAATGAAAACAGCAGGCAATGCATTTCGCAAACAGAGAACTGCTCTCATATTCCCATTTGAGAGACCTGAATTTTAAAATCTCAATTCCTCCTTGGAAATCATCCTACTTTTTATTCAAATTAAAAACATTCAGGTTACCAACTATTTGAAGAATTGCAAGAGGTTTTCAATTTGAAATTGACGTAAGAATCCTTTTAGTTCCTACTGGGAAAAGAAATTCAGCTTGGTGTTTTTTGAATTCTATATATAATACAACACCTTTCCAAACAAGACAAAATGCATTTCATACACTATTTCTGTGCCCCATTCTTTTTTCCTCCCTTTCTTCCTTCCTTCCTTCCTTCCTTTCTTCTATCCCTCCCTCTCTGCCTCATCCCTTTCTCTTTTGCTTTTCTCTCCTACACCCTTTCTTTCCAAAATATTATGTCATTTCTGTGAGTAATTAATACTTGATTCTATGGTCTACTCTCTACATATTCATTTACTATATATATGCATTGAGGGCCTAATATGTACCTATCCCTATTCTAAGGGCTGTGGACAACACCTCAAAAGTTCTTGTCCTCATGCAGCTTACTTTCAAGTAGGAGAAAAGTACATTGAATTAATCAAGAATTAAAATTTTTTGTTTAAACTAAATAAAATATTATTCTAAATAATTTATATTTTTGTTTATGACACATTTGAAAACACCATGTTTTCCTCATCATCATTGCCTATTTCTTATTTGAATGAAGAGTAACTATTTCTAATTGTAAATACAACATAAAGCTAAACTTATTTAAAAGCCATTGTTCAGTTATCCCCACCACAATTAAAGTTTGAAGTATTTTCTAAGAGATTTAAACAGAAATAAAGCCTGTAAACTAACTGGGAATCTGAAAAGTACTGGTCTTCTGACCAGACACCAAATCAATGAGGCTAGAATCTGAGACAAATTCCATATTAAGTAGAACCTTAATGATTAGCTTAGTGTACAATTTATTGTCTATCCTTCTTTCTCTTTCCCTTTGTCTCTTCCTCTGAACAGACATAGAGGTATATGTAACATAAATATATATTTGTCCTCAACAAGATGCTTAAAAGAAATTTTCATGTCTTTTCACTTAAATGTAAAAGAAATTGTTGACATAGAATTGCATATTCTCTATCTACATGGGCAGATATACTGTATTCACACCATCCTGTAATTATTCAGTTCCTTTTCATTTATATGTTCACTCATTTATTCAGTAAGTATAAAATCAATAGAATGGAAATAATATTTATTGATTTCAACTCATTAAAAAAAGAAATATATCAAGAACAACTCTAACTGTAGAACACAGAAACTATATAAATTTAAATGGAAGAAACTAGAAAAACTAAAAGCAGAAATTTAATACAGACAATACAAGACACAGGCACTTTTATTAAATAATATTTATAAAGGTAAAGTTTCTTCTTTAAAAACTCATGAATTTTAAAAACATGGAGTAAAAAATATTAAAATAATATTATAAATTATAATATGCAACGAATTGCTTGTGATATCTGAAATATTTAACAAGGATATAGCATGGATACCAACCAGTCGAAGCTGAGAATATACTGATGGGTACTAGCTGAATTTCAACTCTGCAAGAATGCACAGGTGAAACAGCTGATCTTAATGTTAAACAAAGACACAGGTAAAACAGAGCTGATCTTAATGTTAAACAAAGTGACATTCAAGCCAAGGTTCATTTTAAAAGATTTATTTTAAAAGATTCATTAAAAAAGAAGGATTTTATTTAATGAAAATAAAATCAGTTATGATTATATACTGATCACAAATTCTTATTGAATTAAACAGCATTAATATAAATAATGACCAAACCCTTAGAAATATTTGGAGATGTTGGGGAAAAATAAATGTGAAATGTGTAAGAAATTGAAGCATAGAACTCTCCAAATAATTTGTAAATATAATAACAAAAATAAATTAAGTAATATAACAAATAAAGAAGAAATGATCTCACATAAAAATACCAAATAACAGATTAAAGTTGTATATTTATGGAACATTTATGTTGCTCAAATTTTATGCTGCAAGGAAAGTCCCTTTTCTTTGCCAAAGGACATGTTTCCCTAGAAAATTCTATGAAAACTGCAAATTAAGCATGAACTAAAATCTCCCTTTTGTTCCAAAATTATAAAATGATTTTAATGGATAAAATACCTATAAAGACTAATAAATAAACATGCAGTCTAATAGGTAGTTGAGCAGCCATTCTGTTAGAATATAAAACAAAGTCAGGTTTGAGTCACTTGACAAGGAAAAAAGAGAAAGAGAAAGGGGAGTGAGAGAGAGAGAGAGAGAAATGGATCCATGGGTCCATGAACACATAAATACATAGTGAGGGGTATGAATTTCATTTACTTGTTTCCACTGGGACCTCAGTCTGGATCTTAAATTTTTCCTGAAAACTGTGCAAAGGTACATAGAAGTGTTCAGAATAGCTCCACCTATATTGTAGAGAGAAACCTATTGAAAATTTAATCATACTTTGCTCAAAAACTTGGCAACCTGGCAACTGAATCAACTGGCCATTGTTTATGAGAACTTGCCTTGCTAATTATGACTATTTATTTATTTTAGGCCACTTGCTGTTGACCTCAATTATGTCACTCTCTCCAGTGAACTTAAACCTAACAATGAAAAGTGTTTTCTGCTAGGTGCCTTCTCATGAGTTCTTTGCCTATTAGTTTACCGGGAACTCAAGCTTTACCCTTCTATCATCATTCTCTCTGGTGAGATATATCTAGTACTGAAAATGATACATGAAAGGTAGTAATTTCTTAGGAAATACTAGTTCTTATT
This sequence comes from Neophocaena asiaeorientalis asiaeorientalis, assembly GCF_003031525.2. Lineage (NCBI taxonomy): Eukaryota > Metazoa > Chordata > Mammalia > Artiodactyla > Phocoenidae > Neophocaena > Neophocaena asiaeorientalis. The sequence goes on from NW_020171794.1 coordinate 375,716, forward strand.
CCTGCCTTCAGGTCTTATTTAGGGAAGCTTTCTGCTTAATTTAATAATTATTGAAGGTATACCACATGAAATTGACCATGTTACTTTACATATATCATAATTTGATAAATTAATGATCATAACTACTCTTTAAACATGACATCATTCTTACAGATTTGCATATGAGTACACTCATCTTCTGAGAAAAAAAAATTCATAAATTACAAAACTAATCAATATATAATAGGAAAATGGAAAGCAGAGTGTTTCAGGACATTAGCAATTCTCCTTTTAAGTGAAATTTCTTATTTTTAGTAGAACATCAGGCATTTTCAAAATTTAGATTAAAATGATAAAAAATTATTAAAATAATAATACAGATTTGCCAGTTTCTAATTATGTACTCATGTGCCCATAAAATTCATGCCTGTCTCTGACTGATTTCAATTTCATTTCTAAATATAACCTGATGACTGAACTTCTAAATCACCTAATTCTCAACAGGGGCAAAATTTTCTACAGGGGGGTCAAGATTGATTATAAGAGTGCAAATATAATAATACTGTAATTTGGACCACAATGGATAAAAAGAGATACAATGTATTTCTGCAATTAATTTCATGAGGAGGAAGAGATTAGGGAATAAATGTTTAAAAAGGCTCCTTGTTGGGGGTTGAGTAGTAAAATTTAAAAAGTTAAAAAACTTTGTCTTAAACTAAGAATTGCCTTATGTCAAGAAGCGTGCACACACACACACACACACACACACACACACACACACACACACACACACACACACACACACACACACCATGACAGTTGTTTATCCATTTCTCCAACCCACTTCTCAAGGCTATCTGAAAGCTAACTTTCTTTTTCTTTCTCACATTAATAGCAGCCCTTATTTCCCACTCATCTTCATGAACACTGACATAAGAATGGCACACGCCAGCTTTCCCTTCCCGGCACTGAAGTTCATTTAGGACACCAGAGCCAGCTCTTTATTTACCTATATTCTATTAGTGAGAAAAAGTATCAGTATGAAAGCGGGCATCAACTGATTTTGAGTATTTTCTTCTGAGCAGTCCAAGATAGTGGAGGAGTAGGAGGACATGGAGTTCGTCTCTCCCCACAAACTCATCAAGAAGATATCTACAAATGGAACAATTCTCACAGATCACCTGCTGAACACTAGCAGAGGAGCTCAGACACCTAAAAAATAAGAAAGATCCCAACATAACTGGGTAGGACAAAAGAGAAGGGAAAAGGAAGAGGAGAGGAAGCAGAAAGGGACCTGCATCCTTGGCAGGGAGCTGAGGGTGAGAAGAGGTTCCTGCATTTGGGGAAGACCCTCACCAGCTGGAATATCAGCTGGGAGAAGGGGAGGTTCAGGGACTCGGAGGAGAGTCCAGCAACTGGTCTGTGACAGGCAAGACAGAGTGAGACCTACACAGATGGTCCATGTCACAGCCCTGCATGTTCCAGCCCGAGATGGATATCTACTGGTGCAGATGAGGGCTAGGTGCTGGAACATGGGGTTTGGAGAGCAGACCTGGGGAGGAGACTACTGTTGGCTATGAGCAGACAGTCTAAGGAGACAAGAGTGAGGAGCTCCACAACCAAGAATGCTCTTGGATGACACGCAAACCAGAGCAGAAGCGAAGCGTCATTGTTGAGTGACACACAAAGGGTGGGACCATCATTGCAGACTCTCTCCTCATGAGCTGGCCACCCGTCCTTCCAGCCCTGAGTGGCACTCCACAACCACTTAACAGGGTCATGGCAGGGAGCTAATGGGCATTTGGCAGGGCCTCTCTCAGTCAACCTGGGGCAGGTGCCCATGGCCCCATTAACTGCCAACTACCAGTAGGGATGAGACAGGCCTTTTACTGCACCTGCCGGCCCTGGGGAGGTCGGCAAAGCTGCTGGTGATTCCAGGGGACGAACCTTTCAACAAGAGCTGACGGTGCCATCGAGAGAGACCAGCAGGGCCAGGCACTGAATGCTAACGTGTTGCCCACCTGGGGTTCAGGAGATGGACAGGGTCCTGGCCAGACTGGCTGAGGCTGAGGCTCCTGCCAGGCAGAAAATGACACCTTGTCTCCTCTGGGGCTCGGGGAGGAGTGTGACAATGCCTATTCCCTCGGTAGGCCCAGCCCTTCACCGCTTGCCCAGGAAGGCTCTGGAGTGGGGTGGAGGGGGGCTGAGGGAGTCAGTGAGAGCTAGGGGACCAGAGGGGGGCGGCCTATGTTAAAAAAAAAAAAAAGGAATCTATCCCAGCAGCCTCAGGAGCAGCAGATTAAATTTCCACAATCAACTTGATGTACCCTGCATCTGTGGAATACCTGACTAGACAATGAATCATACCAAAACTGAGGTGGTGGATTTTGGGAGCAACTGCAGACTTGGGGTTTGCTTTCTGCACCTAATTTGTTTCTGGTCTTATGTTTATCTTAGTTTAGTATTTAGAGTTTCTTATCATTGGTAGATTTGTTTATTGATATGGTTGCTCTCTTCCCCTTTTTATTATATATAGATATATATTTTTTTCATTTTTTCTTTTTGTGAGTGTGTATATGCATGCTTCTTTGTGTGATTTTGTCTGTATAGCTCTGCTTTCAGCATTTGTCCTAGGGTTCTGTCTATGCATTTTTTTGGATAGTTTGTAGCACTTGTTATCATTGGAGGATTCGTTTGTTGGTTTGACTGCTCTCTTCTTTCTTTCTTTTTAGATTTTTTTCTTTATAATAATTATTTTTTATTTTAATTATTTTATTTTATTTTTTCTTGTTTTTTAAATGTTTTCTTTTTAATAATTACTTTTTACTTTTTGTTTTAATAACTTTATTTTACTTTTTTACTTTCTTTCTTTCTTTTTTACTCCCTAATCTTCTAAGCCATGTGGCTGACAGGGTGTTGGTGCTCCAGCAGGGTGACACGCCTGTGCCTCTGAAGTGGGAGAGCTGAATTCAGGACATTGCTCCTCAAGAGACCTCCCAGCTCCACATAATATCAAAAGTGAAAGTTCTCCCAGAGACCTCCAACTCAAGGCTAAGACTCAGTTACACTCAATGAGCAGCAAGCTACAGTGTTGGACACCCTATGCCAAACAACTAACAAGACAGGAACACAACCCCACCCATTAGCAGAAAGGCTGCCTAAAATAATAATAAGGTCACAGACACCCCAAAACACACCACTGGACACGGTCCTGCCACCAGAAATAAAAGATCCAGCCTCATCCACCAGAACACAGGCAACAGTCCACTCCACCAGGAAACCTACAAAACCCACTGAACAAACCGTAGCCACTGGGGACAGACACTGAAACAACAAGAACGATGAACTTGCAGCCTGAGAAAAGGAGACCCCAAACACAGTAAGTTAAGCAAAATGAAAAGAGACAACTCAAATAAACAAGCTAACCTTACACCTAAAGCAATTAGAGGAAGAAGAACAAAAACCCCCGAATTTAGCAGGAGAGAAATCATAAAATCAGATCAGAAATAAATGAAAAAGAATGGAAGGAAACAATAGCAAAGTTCAATAAACCTAAAGTTGGTTATTTGAGAAGATAAACAAAATTGATAAACCGTTAACAAGACTCATCAAGAAAAAAAGGGAAAAGACTCAAATCAATAGAATTAGAAATGAAAAAAGTAACAAGTGACACTGTAGAAATACAAAGGATCAGGAGAGATTACTAGAAGCAACTAGATGCCAATAAAATGGACAACCTGGAAGAAATGGACACATTCTTAGAAAAGCACAACCATCTGAGACTGAACCTGGAAGACAGAAAATATAAACAGACCAATCACAAGCACCGAAATTGAGACTGTGATTGAAAATCTTCCAACAAACAAAAACCCACGATCAGATGGCTTCACAGGTGAATTCTATCAAACATTTAGAGAAGAGCTAACATCTATCCTTCTCAAACTCTGCCAAAATATAGCAGAAGGAGGAACACTCCCAATCTCATTCTAATAGGCCACCATCACCCTGATACCAAAAGCAGACAAAGATGTCACAGAGAAAGAAAACTACAAGCCAAATTCACTGATGAATATAGATGCAAAAATACTCAATAAAATATTAGCAAACAGAATCCAACAGCACATTAGAAAGATCAGGCACCATGATCAAGTGGGGTTTATCCCAAGATGGTAAGGATTCTTCAATACACACAAATCAATCAGTGTGATAAACCATATTAACAAATTGAAGGAGAAAAATCATATGATCATCTCAATAGATGCAGAAAAAGCTTTCAACAATATTCAACACCAATTTGTGATAAAAATCCTCCAGAAAGTAGGCACAGAGGGAACTTACCTCAACATATTAAAGGCCATATATGACAAATCCACAGCCAACATCATTCTTAATGGTGAAAAACTGAAACCATTTCCTCTAAGATCAGGAATAAGACAAGGTTGTCCACTCTAACCACTATTACTCAACATAGTTTTGGAAGTTTTAGCCACTGCAATCAGAGAAGAAAAGGAAATAAAAGGAATCCAAATCAGAAAAGAAGAAGTAAAGCTGTCACTCTTTGCAGATGACAAGATATTATTCATAGAGCATCCTTAAGATACTACCACAAAACTACTAGAACTAATTAACAAATTTGGTAAAGTAGCAGGATACAAAATTAATGCACAGAAATCTCTTGCATTATTATACACTAATGATGAAATATCTGAAAGAGAAATTAAGGAAGCACTCCTATTTACCATTGCAACGAAAAGAATAAAATACCTAGGAATAAACCTACCTAAGGAGACAAAAGACCTGTATGCAGAAAACTATAAGATACTGATGAAAGAAATTAAACATGATACAAACGGATGGAGAGATATACCATGTTTTTGGGTTAGAAGAATCATCATTGTGAAAATGACTATACTACGCAAAGCAACCTACAGATTCAATGCAATCCCTTTCAAACTACCAATGGCATTTTTCACAGAACTAGGACAAAAAATTTCACAATGTGTATAGAAACACAAAAGACCTCGAATAGCCAAAGCAATCTTGAGAACAAAAAATGGAGCTGGAGGAATCAGGCTCCCAGACTCCAGACTATACTACAAAGCTACAGTAATCAAGACAGTATGGTACTTGTGTGAAAATAAAATATAGATCAATGGAACAGGATAAAAAGCCCAGAGATAAACCCATGTACACATGGTCACCTTATTTTCAATAAAGGAGGTATGAATATACAATGGAGAAAAGACAGCATCTTCAATAAGTGGTGCTGGTAAAACTGGAGAGCTACGTGTAAAAGAATGAATCTAGAACACTCCCTAACACCATACATAAAAATAAACTCAAAATGGATTAAAGACCTAAGTGTAAGGCCAGACACTATCAAACTCTTACAGGAAAACATAGACAGAACACTCTATGACATAAATCACAGAAAGATCCTTTTTGACCCACCCCCTAGAGTAATGGAAATAAAACAAAAATAAACAAATGGGACCTAATGAAACTTAAAGGCTTTTGCACAGCAAAGGAAACCATAAACAAGACAAAGACAACCCTCAGAATGGGAGAAAATATTTGCAAATGAAGCAACTGACAAAGGATTAATCCCCAAATATATAAGCAGCTCATGCAGCTCAATATGAAAAATAACATAATAATATGTTATAACATATTATATGTTATATATATTATAACATATAATATGTTATAACATATAACATAACATACAACCCAATCCAGCAATGGGCAGAAGACCTAAACCGATATTTCTGAAAAAAGATATACAGATTGCCAACAAACACATGAAAGAATGCTCAACATCACTAATCATTAGAGAAATGCAAATCAAAACTACAATGAGGTATCACCTCACACCAGTCAGAATGGCCATCATCAAAAAATCTGCAAACAATAAATGCTGGAGAGGGTATGGAGAAAGGGAATCCTTTCTCAATTTAGGGATTGTAAATTGATACAGCCACTATGGAGAACACTATGGAGGTTCTTTAATAAACTAAAAATAGAACTACCATACGACCTTGCTATCCCACTACTGTTCATATACACTAAGAAAGCCATAATTCAAAAAGAGTCATGTACCACAATGTACATTGCAGCTCTATTTCCAATAGCCAGGACATGAAAGCAACCTAAGTGTCCATTGACAGATGAATGATTAAAGAAGATGTGGTACAGATATACAATAGAATATTACTCAGATATAAAAAGAAACAAAATTGAGTTATTTGTAGTGAGTTCGGTGGACTTACAGTCTGTCATACACTGTGAAGTAAGTCAGAAAGAGAAAAACAAATACCATATGCTAACACATATATATGGAATCTAAAAAAAAAAAATAGAAATGGTTCTGAAGAACCTAGGGGCAGGACAGGAATAAAGATGCAGACATAGATAATAGACTTGAGGACATGGGGAGGGGGAAGGGAAGCTAGAATGAAGTGAGAGAGTGGCATGGACAATATACACTACCAAATGTAAAATAGATAACTAGTGGGAAGCAGTCTCATAGCACAGGAAGATCAGCTCGGTGCTTTGTGACCACCTAGAGAGGTGTGGTAGGGAGTGTGGGAGGGAGACGCAAGAGGGAGGATATATGGGGATATATGTATATGTATAGCTGATGCACTATGTTATAAAGCAGAAACTAACACACCATTGTAAAGCAATTTTTCTCCAATAAAGATGTTAAAAAAGAAAGAAATATATTCCAATCAAATTATGTAAAAACATATATAAACATAATTTAAATTATGTTTTCTATTAACTATATTGCAGTTTACTTACAATTTTAATAGTCATCTCTAATATGTTAGGTATCTTTGCCACTGTTTTAATAATTACGTGCATATAGAAATAAGTGCAAACTGGATTCAAAAATTATGATTCCTATTCCTTATACAGTCATTTATTTCTGAGTATAGTGTTAATAACCTAATTTTTGACTGACAATTATTTCATGGGTTCTTTTTTAGGAAAAGTCAGGTCTTTAGTTGAGACCAAGAATTATCTTATCATCATTTTGTGACAATGCATAATGAAAAGGATATCAGTGTAATATCAAAAGAGGTTTTTATGAACTTTCATCAGGAACATACTACAATTCATTTGAAGAAACTGATATGTAGCATATTACTGTAATTTACCTTTTTTCAAATGAGAATGAAACTCAGCTTCCAAAACTTATTGAGGAAAAGAGGAAGTATTAACTTAGATACAAATCAATAGCAAGACAAGACACAGATATTTGGGGACCCTGGTCCAACAATGATGTGGCGGAATTATTTGTAAACAATAAATAAATGGAGGTGTGATCTGCTATGGTAACAGCAGCATCTTCAGAAGCAATAATTAGAAGTTCCTCACAACCACATCATAACAACTTTAGTAAATAGTATTCTTGAGATTTTAAATAATAAAATTCTCATGATATTTTTCATAAGATTATACTTCAATAGAAAGCATTTATTTGAAAAAAAATCTATTTTTAAACTCCTTCAACTTTAAATACACTCTTCCATGGAAAGAACTTATTGCTAGTTTAGATATTCTAACAAACTCAGCTTTAGTGAAGTGTAATTTATAAGGCAGTAAGGCTAGGGTGCTTGAGTTGATTTAAGTACAAGCCAAGTATCTTTGAAGAAGTTGCTTAACCCATTTAAAACTCATTTTCTCAAATTTAGGAAATATAGGTTCCATGAAAATAAATGAAATGATCGTTGGGAAATGCTGTTTCTAGAGCATAGCAGCGAACAAATTCCCCTTCCTCTTTATCCTCCCCCTTTTAATTCCCTCCACTCTCTCTCCCTCTCTCACTCACACAGACACACAGACACACACACACTGATACACCCAAGACTTGATGAAGGAATTAATGAAAATCATACACTTTTTTTCCAGTGAGGTGAAATTTACTGGCTATATCTATCATAAATATGATAACAAAGCAAGGCATAAGAACCCAATTACTCAGAAAGTAACTACATACATTATGTGCATACTTAATATTAGAAAGTTATATGATCTCTTGTTTTATATTTTTTGTTGAGGCTTTTAAATAAAGATATGACCTGTATTTTGTTTTTACTTTTATTTTCCTGTTTAAAATGGATGATCTGGAAAGCTTCTCTATGTAACCTCTCCAATAACCTTCTATAACATTGTTCAAGGAGTCATTAGAAGTAGAAATAAAATCCATAGTTAATGAAGACCACTTAGAGAGACAAAGCATCCTGCTTTGACAGGGTTCAATGACTTATATATGTGAATTAAATCTGGGATGCTTTCCAAATTTTAATATAAAGATATAAAGTTCCCTTGTTCAATTTTCTATTAATAAAGAAGATTTTCTCTTACATTTTCTCCTTTTCATTTATTTTTTAATTTTTTTTCATGGGTATGAAAACTCCCTTTACATATTAGTGAATATATTTTTGTAAATTTAATGTGATATTACATTTATTGTAAAGATATTTCAGGGATAATATTATACAATAATGATGTGCATCTTCTAAGTTATGAATCTCAGATATGTGTCTAATGGTATACAGCCCTGGTATGAATTCTGTTGAATTTACAGCACCACTGTGACAGTCACAAGCCATTTATGATGGAACTATATAGATCTTCACTAACACTGTAATATATTAAGCTGTCTGAATTCTGCTGCACTAATATGGAGAATGAAAAATAAGTTGATAAAAGTCTAATTTAAATTCAGCAACTAATAAAGTAGGATAAAATTTTAGTATTGAAAAAAATTTCTCAAATATGCTATGTGAAAAGTCTGTTATTTTGCAGCTCATTTATGTAAAAGGGAATGGTATGTTAGAAGTTTAATTTATGGCTGTAATAACTCTTATGTCAGATATCTCAAGTGGAATTAATAATGTTTTTATTTTCTTATTATAGAACAACTTATTTTTTAAATAAAAAGAATAATTTTACACATTTATTCCCAATTATTTAAGGATAAATGAATTTATATTGAAAAGGTGTGTCTATGACAAATTAAATCAAGGAGTTTTTAAGATTTTAATTAACATTTTTGTCTCCAATCCAGTAAGTGTGAATCAATATTCAAATATTTTAAATGAGCATTTTTGTTAATTTTCTAGTCAAAAATAACATAAAAATATCAATCAATCCTTTTGATTTTGGGTCACTCAAATATGTTATATTTACATACTAAATTAGCCTCTCCCTCTCACATACACATATACCCAAATAAACACACACAAGAATGAATTCAAAGTGAATAAACATGTTTACAGTGGAAGTTTCCATTACTGATATCAAGTTAATAGATCAGTCAATTAACTGAAGTTCTCCAATCAGTGGGGAAAAGATGATGACAGATGGACACAGGATACTGAATACTTATTTAGTTTTGTTTTATTTTTAACTCTAAAATATATATTATACATACTTATGTATTACATAATTTATATAATTGTGATGATTGATTTTATTTTTTTTCTCATTTAGTTTTTATACTCCTACCAAGTCATTTGCTTTTTTCCTAAAACAGTTCATGTCAGTAGTATTTGATATTATCAGTATGAAATTGATTTAATTTATATATATTACATAAACAATTGAATCAGGCATTATATAAACAATTAAATATAAGTGCAGAGGTAGAGCTCATTTTTTTATTGAAAGAGTCATATTATTAGTATTCAATAAAGATAAATATCTCCTGTCAAAAATTCTAGATAATCATTGTAGGGAAGGCTACAATAAAACTGCATTTTCAATGAGGGCAAGAGCATTCCTAAATGAACCATTACTGGTGCTTGGGATGATGTGAAAAAGTTACAATTTTTTAATGTATAAAGCAAAAAATATGCATAATGTACATAAACAGATAGTAGAATATGTTTGATATTAGAATTTCATGGGGAAATTAGGAAAAATGTCTTCAAAAGATCCTTAGGAGGAAAATAATTTTTTATAAAATTTGAGAAACACTTATCTAAAAATATTTTTTAAACTTTTAAAATAAAGTATTTTGAAGTCACATTACTCTTTGTCTTGTTTTGTTATGTTATACCATAATGAATCAAACCAAAATCTTAGATGATGAATATGATTGAGAGTTATACAAAAGTATTACTCAAAACTCCAGTAAGTAGACCCACAGTCCAACAAATGCTGATAAAGATTTTCTATTTATATATAGCATTGTCATCATCTGGACAAACAAGGAGAAATTTAAGAGCCATCTTTGATAATTTGATTTTATTTTAGTCCCATAAAGAAATCATGACTAATTTTGCCCATCTTAGCTATTACATACTTCATTAATCTGATTATTTTTAACCTTTGCAATTGTTACCTCCCATATCCAAGTTTTGAAAGTCTGGACTCCTTCATTTTGCTTTCTTTCAATCCAACTCCATTTCACTCAAGCACAGTTCACTTTTCCCCGCAACCCAAGTATAGTTAGATTGTAATTTTGGTTGAGCTATAGATTCATACTCAGTATTTGAATTATTATGACAATCTAAATTTTACTTACATCTAAGTATCTGACAATATCATTTTCCTTTTTGGCAGAAATTCATGATTTCCCCAGACTTAACAATTATCATAATTTTCTTTGCTTAGTTTCTATATATATGTTTCAGTTTCCTAAAGTTGCTATAACAAATTAACACAAACTTGGTGTCTGAAAATAACAGAATTTTATTCTCTCAGATTTTAAGAGGCCAGAGGTCTGAAATCAAGGTGTTGGCAGAACCATGCCCCTCTGAATGCTCTAGGGGAGAATCCTTTTTATGCTTCTTCCAGCTGCTGGTAATGCCTGGTGTTCTTCGGCTTGTAGCAGCATAACTCCAATCTCTTCCTCCAACTTCACACTCCTTCTTTCATGTGCCTCGATGTCTCAAGTCTCTTTCTCTTTTCACCCTAAATTCAACATGAGCTTATCTCAAGATTCTTAACAATTACCTCTGCAAAGATCTTACTTCCAAATAGGTCACATTCATAGATATCAAGGGTAAGTTCTTGGACAGATCTTTGAGTGATGCAATTCAGATCACTGCAACATCAAATGTGTATATGTACATTAGGAATTTGATCAATTTCATCATGTAAAGCAAATCTCTTCCAAAGTCTCCATACCTGTTCCAAACTGGAAAATTTGTTCTCTAGGCCAGATTCCTATCTCTCATTTTGGGAATTCTACTCACAGTCATCTAGGGAATTAGCTTCATCTCTATCTTGTGTTGAGATATTTTTGTTCTGAATCCAATCTCTAACTTGGTTTATATTCTTTAGTTTTTATATACCAGTCTCTCCAATAGCCCCTTGATAAAGATAAAATTATGAGATTTTACATATCTAAAAATATTTTAATTGTACATTTACCTTCATCTGCAAGTGTAGCAAAGCATGAATTTGTAGGTTAGATAAAGTGTAAGCAGTGGGCTAACTTTCAGATGGCTCATGGTAACCTGATCTTCACCTAGAGCCATGGTACTGAGGTTTGCCCAAGATGAGAATAGGGTGTACTGGTGTTAGTGACACCATCACTACTTTACATTACAAAACTTCATGGGAGGGGTTCAGTTCTAGCTTATTTACATTATTTATTGAAAATATATTGTTTGATGTTCTGCACCTGGGTTTATTTATTATATGAGATCATGCAGCCTGAGCTTCCCTAAGAGTGAGACATCTCACACATGTCTTGCCAGTTTGGGATCTGGATCCTGTGCAACTTGAAGAGAGAACACTAGAAGTTCTGCTTGTGTGTTCTAGTCCTCCCTGCTGCTCAGTTATGCTTCCTTCCCCTGATGTTAAACACCTTGTGGCTGTAATAAAACTTCTGTGAGCATACCTTGTTAACCTCTTATGAATCCTGTTGATTATCCCAATTGATGCAGATATTTCTGAAGTTTTGAAAACAAATCCCCATTTTCTAATTTCCATTTTTGTTTTGAGAAATGCTTTTGAATATTCTGATTCTTTATCTTTCACTAAGAACATTTTGCTATTCGCTTGAAACGTGTAGGATCTAATTTCGTTATCAACTGATCTGAAATGTCAGGATGAAGTGTTGGTGTAAGATTATTTTTATCTATCCAGTTAGAAACTTAGATACAAATATCTGTCCCTCACATTGGTAATATATTTTCAAATTGTATATTTGACAATGTCATCTTGTCTAATTTTGGTTTTATCATATTCTGGAATTTCTATTTGCTAGGCATTTGGACCATCAGGTCTGGCTCTGTATGTTTCTTTTCTTTTATATTTTTGTAGTTTTGTACAAGACTTCTTCAAGGTTAACTGTATATTATTTTGGTTATCACATAATTACTTTATGAAATTTTTCACCTCTGCATATTCTTTTATACAGCATCCATATTTAAATAGCTTCTGATACTTTTTTTTTTTTTTTGCCATACGTGGGCCTCTCACTGTTGTGGCCTCTCCCGTTGCGGAGCACAGGCTCCGGATGCGCAGGTTCAGCGGCCATGGCTCACGGACCCAGCCGCTCTGTGGCATGTGGGATCTTCCTGGACCGGGGCACGAACCCGTGTACCCTGCATCGGCAGGCAGACTCTCAACCACTGTGCCACCAGGGAAGCCCCTGATACATTTTTATGAGAATATTTTTGAGGAGCTCAGCTCCTGATTAAAAACTGATATGTGATTTTTCAGGCCTGACCATAGGCAATCATCAAGTCTTTAACTAGTAGGCCTCTGCCCTCCCCAAACATTTGGTGCACAGCCCAGATACCAGTATCTGAAGGGAGTTGCAGTCAATGACTTAGACCCCTATGGCTGATTATGCTCTTTGTGTATCTACTTTTCTAGCCCAGGCACCTTCATTCCTGGATTTCTCTGTCTGAGGCCTTGCCAGAGGTCTTCTTCAGAGACCTCTGCTGAAACTTCCTGATGTGGGAAGGAGGGGGAAACCTTGAAGACATTTTCCCTACTCTGACTCAGTACCTGCTGCTTTTCCACTCCAAGCCCTCCTTCTTGTCCTCCCTCCCAGGCCTCTGGATACATAAAACTGCTGGAGTCTTTTGTAAGAGTTCCCTCAACAGTGAGAGGACATGACATTTGTGTGGACCCACCTGACCCTCCACCAGTACACCTTTCTACTCAGGAAAATGGAACATGGGGAGTTGGCTTTTTTCTCCAGTTTTAACTTCTTGCTTATACCATCCCAGTAAGTCATTAGCAACTTAACACTTTCATCTTGACTTACTGCTTTAATTGGCTATTCAGATGTCTGCCAGCTCAGTTTCTGCCAGCTCAGCTAAGCTCCTGACAATTTGAAATATGTGTTTTGAAATTTCTTTACCTAAATAGCCTAATGTCTTACAAGTTACAATCTTTTCTATTTCTTTGGATCATTCACAGAGATCTACCCATGGCTTTCTGATGGTATTTAGAGGTAAATATAGAAACCATTAGTAAAAGCTTTGTGTGTGGAGTGCAGATTTCCAATTAAAGTCTGTACTACAGAGTGTACAAGTTTCTCTTTCACTGGGGTATCTGAGATGGTCATATTCCAAAGAGAAAGTTATTAAAGTTTATTGATTTAGGAGTATAGACATTGCTGCCAATGATTCTGAGAATCAAGATCAGAATAAGGCTAGGTGCCTAATCACCTGATACAGGAATTCACATTACACTGTTTTCAGTTTTGTCTCCCTGCTCGCAAATGTGCCTGATATCCTTCAAATAGAGACCAAACACTTCATCTTCTCTAGGGAATAAATCTCCAACCTTCTATTGATATGGAAAAGGGACAAATACACAGTTGCCTGGAATATGCCAGTAAGCTGAATTTTTTTCTTTTTCAGACAGTTATTTAAAATTTCTCTTTTTTTTCCACTTTCTTCATTTTCAAAGGACACTGAAACAACTTTCATGCCTCTTGGGAGTCCTATGATATATTTGCACTTCACTTTCCTCCAGTGTTAAATCAGTTAGCACTTTTGCTTTACTATTTTCTCTGCCATTACATTTCTCACATTCTGCTCGCCCTGGTGGAATTACTTCCTTAAACACACCACACACACACACACACAGACTGCATTTAGTGAAATTTTTTGAATGAGGATTAAATATGTACCCTAAACCCATCATCTTTAATCAGAAATATTACCGTTCCTTGTATGTTCATTTTCTGTTTTCTTATATAAAAGTATGTTGAGAAGGTTGAGAATGGCCTCAAAATTCTATGGAAATTTTGAAGATTTTTAGACCTTCTATTTCTGATGATATAGCACAGATTGGCTTCCAGTTGCATCTTTCAATCCAGATTCATTGGGTTTATAGTTAAAAACACTTCTCTTATAGTCTAGAAATGGTTTCACAGTTACTGATGTTTTATATCTCTCCTTTTGTCTGTCTTCTCACAAAAATTTTTAAATTCACTGTAATTTTATCACCTAAATTCCTAAACTTTTATTTTATATTTAATATAAAATATTGTCTTAATTGCTTTAAAAAGCGAAAACAGACATTTTTAAGGAAAATTTGAAGTTTTAGCTTCCTAATTCTACTCATAGAAGTAAACTCGAAGATAATAGCAACGTGCTATGTGATTGTGCAGTGTGGTATATGTATGCATGTGCTATGTGTGTGTTTGTATACACACTAGTTTGCTATCATCATATACATATGATACATATATATGATACAGTCATACCCATATGACTGACATTTGGAATAAACATTTTAAATATGATTATATCTTTAGAAAATTTATAGCATATTCTATAATCTTAGACCTAGAAATTTTACAAAGGTAAAGTGAATTTATTTGAATTAGATTGAATGCAAACATCTCCATCCTGGTTTTCTTAAGTTTCATTCCTTCCAGGAATCTAGAACCCTTGGAGTTTATTGAAGAACTGGTGTGTTCCATTTTTCTTTCTTGAATAACTTAATTCATTATGAAGAACTTTCTTTAGTATTTATTTTAGTACTGATGATGATTTTTCTCAGTTTTTATGTAACCAAAAGATATTTCTTCATGGAGCTGACATTTTTCCCAGCTCTAAAAATATAAATTAGATTTTTTTTCTTTCACAAATTTTCTCTTTTGCTTCCATGGCATCTATTGAAAAGTCATCCACCTATCGTATTAATTTGCTTTTGAAATTAATATTATTCTTCCCTGGCCAGTTCAAAAGTGTTCTCTGTATCGTTTGTTCCACAGTTTAACTACTATGTGTCTTGGTACATATGTATATATGTAGGTATATCGGCATGTGTGTATGCATAGGTTTGTTTTCCTATAGAGGGTTAGCTGAGATCATTGACTCTGATTTGAGGAAAATTTTTAGTCATTATTTTTGTCAAATGTTTCTTCCACTAATTTCTTTCCCCTTTCCCCTGGTGACTCCAATTACACGTATGTTAGGACTATTGACTCTGACCTACAGGTATCTTACACTGTTTTTGTTTTTGTTTTCAATTTTCCTTGTACTTCAATTTGGATATATTCTATGGATCTGTCATTGATTTTAGTAATACTCTTTTCTATATTTTCTGGTAAACTATGAGATATTACTCTAAATATAGTTTATAATCAGTTATTGAATAAATATATGAACCTTTTTAATAGATTGCTCTGTTGTAACTGTTGAAATTTTTGATTTTCTTCAGATTTTTCTTAATTTTTTCATAGTTCTCTTAAAGCACTTTATGCAAATTCCAATATCTGTATCATCTGTGAATCTGAGTGTATTTTTTTGTTTTGCTTGATTGCTAGTCATAATTGTATACCTCTTTACACACTGTGTGTGCTGGAAATTTTGTATAAAAGAAACATAGAGGATCTATAAATTTTTTAAAAGATTCAGTTCTGTTTTCACCCTGTTAAAAGGAAAAAGAAAAGAGCCAGTTCCTGAGAGGATATGATTTATTCCGTCTTGTTTGTTCTAGAATATTCGTCCCAGGCTTCTGATCAACTAGTAGAAATTTTCTTCACACAGGAAAGACTGCATGGGATTTAGCCTTGTACTAAAAGATTTTGAGATTTTCTCATAGGGCTCTCACTGCAAGGAGCTTCAAATATGGCAAACTTATTGATGGGATATCACATATTTGATACAAATTCACTCACTGCACCAGACCTTTGAGTACTCTTAACTTTGAGACTGAAGGCATTTTCACATCACCATCTAAAAGCTTGTGTTATTGTACCCACAACCTCCAGTGTGTTCCCCAAATATCCCACAGGGAAAACTAGCTGTGCAACTGTGGACATATCTGAAAGTCTCCATGTTTTTCTCATTTCCATATAAGATCCTTACTAACCCTCAGAATTGCCCATAACCTCCTATAAACAAAACAACTAGTGACCCTCAACTCACCATGGACAGATGCATTCTCCCTACAATTTTAGTTTATCATGTCCTTGCTGTTTTTGTTTATCATATCTTTAATATTTTAAAAAATATTTTTGTAATTTAGCTGGCTCGTCCTAGCTATTGCAGAAAAAGTGTTGACCTTCAAGAATCTAGTATATCCAACCTGGAAGCAAAAGCCTCCTTCCCATATAATTTAGTTAGGAATGAGATGTTTGAAAGTACCCATTTTATATATCTTGCTTAAATGCCTATTTCCTACTTTTTCTTCAATTCTTCCGGTATGACTTGCTAAAGACTCACTCCACTTTTATGACATTCCACAACTAACTAAATACGTCTTTAAGTCCAGGGTTGGTTATTATTCATATATGTCCTGTTTAGCAGGATATAAGCAGAGTGTTTTTTCATAGTCAAAGTTCGATGATGAGGTTGGTTTGACTGCCACTAAAACATTGAGATTCCAGTAGACCCTATAAAGGTCTTATTCTAAACATTTACTCTTTCAATTTCATCAGCTTTCAGAATGAACCATAGACACCAGAGGCTTCTAAAATTATTTGTGTCAATATATAAATGAAATATAAACTTTCTCATCTAGTTAGGAGCTTTGTTTCCAAAACTCATGTGAGGACCTTAAAAACATGATAGTTCTCACTATGGTGCTGAATAAATGTGGACTCTACCAGCGAAACCAGCTCTCACTTTCTTCATGTAATCAAGAAATCCTCTATTATATAGATAAGGCAACTATGTAAGACATCCTTTAACCATGCATTCTCTATAATCATTCTTAACACTGGTCCTTCTTTCTACTTATTTTATATCCATTGTGATCATAAGATTTCTCTTTCTCTGCATCTTCCTTCTTCTTTGCAGAACATCCATATTTGTGTTTTCTGCTATCTCTTATTCTGGGGAATAGGGGGCTGAGAAAAAATCTTCTCCTTAAGAAAGGCTGAGAGGTTGTTCCATGATTTCTACATTTACCTCACCTTTAGCAAATATTTGGACTGGGATTGTCATTTACCTATCCATAGTTAGTACCTTAGAGAACTAGGCAGAAATATTTGGATTTCAGGGAAATATTCTTTCTGCTAACTTTTGAATTTTTATTTTTTCAGTGTGGAGCAATTTATTCAATTTCATTGGTAGCAATAATAGTCTTTTCTTCTCTTCATTATGGGATAAAGCTATATCTCTCATACTTCATATATACATATATATATATATATATATATTTGTGTCTTCATTTCTTTCAGATCAGTGCAAGTAGTGTCTGATAATAATACCTTTACTTTAATTTGGATGTATATTTCCTTTTGTGTGTGTTCTCTGATGGATCCAAGTCCCTCCTTTCTTTCTTTTACATTTCCTTTGCTTTTAGATGAAAACAGTTGTTTGTGTGATAGCCTCATCCAGGATTTTCATTATAGGTTCCTTTGAGTAATATAAGTCAATGAGCTGTAGCCCATTTAAAAATTAATTCATTTGTCAAATAAATTCTACCTATATCTACTTGCTGATTAGGGTAATTTGACTGTATTTATCAATCTAAATTTTAACTAAAACATGAACTCATCAGTTATTGTTTCTCCTTGCTCCCTTTTAGTATATTAATTCTTCTGTGTACTTTGCCATAGATCCCTAATGCTACAAAATGCACAGAATTTTTCCCTCATGAAAATAGTCATACTTGTATCCTGACTTTCATAAACATCTTCTGTTAAAATGCAATGATGGACTGTCAAAGATATTCCAAGCTAAACACTCTAATCTTCCTTTCTTAAATTTATCAAAAGTGTATATAAAAACTCATTACGAATAATAATAGAAGTAATTGTAATCATTATGTTAATATTTTTGATACAAGATAATATTACATATAATATCTCATTGCACCCAAGCCACAACTCTAAGAATCAGGCACAATTACTATTCTCATTTTATTTAACTGAAGCCCAGAGACATTAACTAGCGTACCTAAGTTTCACTGCTATTCCACATTAAGCTAAATTTGTACCTGGGCACTTGGACTCCAGTATCTTTGATTTTACACTGTACTACAAGTGCTGTGATTTCTATTACATCTCATTTGATACTCTTGGTCAGCCAATGGAAAAAGACAGATGGGTTTGGGGTAATGACAATGCGCTTACTTAAGCTTAATGATGTTAAGATTCCACTTGTAGCTGTGGTCTCCTTAATGGTGAAATCAATACATACCCAGCTCCCATGAACAGCTATTGACATAGTAAATCTATTTTATCCATTCTGTTAAATAGAAAACACATAAGAAGTACCCTTTAACCTAGTACATCATTACCACCCTACAAAGAAAAAATACATTCATTTTTCCAAGGACAGGAGAAAAAAAAATGTTTATTGTATCATGACTTCCTTGTCAGAAATCTATGGGGAAAGAAAGTCTAATTCTCTTGTACTACAGGTCCTGGCTAATAGTTATGGAAGGAAAAATGTATGTGTGTGTGTGCACATGTGAGCACGTGTGTGTGTTCATGTACAACAGTAAATTCATAGACTAATTACAGAACATACAAAATGAAAGCTATCTCTCTTTTAAAAATAGTTGATATATAATATGATGCATTCAGTTTAGTACAACTTGCTTAATATGTATCAGAATGACAGTTTTAACAATGAATATCTAAATGATGCATTTAAAACTATAACAACTCATAAACTCTAACATGTGATGGGAAAGATTCTAATTTCAAACTCACACTGAACATTTTCTCAGGAGCAGACCATTGTCAATTTGGTGCTTGAAGAGGCAAAGCGGAACAAATGATGAGTCAGAAAAAAAATCCTATCTTCAAAAGATGGAGAGAGAAAAATGTCCAAGTGCTAAGACAGTATTTTAGGGCAAAAAAAAAAAAAAAATGCTGTAATAATGAAAATTACTGAGTTTGATGGCACTAAACACTATGTAGCAATATAATGGGGAAACTGTGGGAGTGTTTCCAATGGAGAAAACTGAATGTGTCATACTAGGGTGACAGCATAAAACACACAAAGTGGGTTTAAAAACGTACTGTTGAAAGACTTGTATTTTCTTAAGAAAGAATCCAGGAACTTTTCTAGGTAACATATGGATCACAGTGAAAGCTAAGTATTTTCTGACCTTTCTTATTTAGAGACATAAAATTGATTATCATCCAAATGCCAGCAGGTAAACAAGAACTAAACTCTGGCATAAGTTTAAAAAAAATCCTTACCATGTTGGACATGGCAGCTTATATATCTGCTGTTGGGATGTGACAATGCCTGCTTATGTATCTGTTATTTAGGAACTGAGGTTATGTCACACCTTTACAAAGCAGAGCCAATTTATTTGCTCATTTTATTCACATGACATTGAGAAAGAGTTCGTATTTCTTACTGAAATGTTTTAATGTCTAGCGGGGATTGTGATTTGTTCTTCAACATGAATCAACATCAAATGTTCCCCAAGTTGATTTACAGATTCTATACAATTCTTATCTAAGTGCTAGGTGCTTTGCTTGCAAAAATTGGTAAGCTTATTGTGACATTAATATGGAAATAGAAAGAATCAAGAGTGGATAAAGCAGTCTTTAAAAAGAAGAACAAATTTGTAAGACTCACACTTTGCAAGTTCAAAACTTACCACAAAGCTAGAGAAATCAAAACAGTATAGTATTGGCACAAAGATAGTCATTAAACATAAAATAGAATTGAGAGACAAGAAATAAACTCTTACATTAATGATCAATTGATTTTCAACACAGTTCAATTCAAATCATTGGAAAAGCAGGGTTTTTTTCACAAAAGTTCTGAAACAATTAGATAAACATAGCAAAAATGTAAGATGGAACCTTACAACAAATTACATGCAAAAATTAACTCAAAAATGTATCACAGACCTCAGTGAAAAAGCTGAAGCTGTAAAATACTTACAAAAAACCACAAGGTTAAATCTTTGTGAATCTGAGTTAGGAAAAGCCTTCCTAGAAATGCTGCCAAAATTACAAGTGACCAAAGAAACAATCGATTAATTAAACTTCATCAAAATTAAAAACATTTTGTGCTTCAAAGGACTGTACCAAGAAAATGGATGGACAGCCCCCCAAATGGGAGAAAATATATGCAAATTTGAAAATATTTGATAAAAGACTTTTTCTAGAATATATATTCTTACAACTCAAAAATACAAATATAAATAAGCCAATTTTAAGATGGGCAAAGGATATGAATAGAAATTTCTCTGAAGAACATATAAAAATGTATAATACACAACTGACAAGATACTCAACAACCTTGGCCAGTAGGAATAGGAAAATTAAAACCACAATGAGACAACACTTTACACTTACTACAATAGCTATAATCAAAGAGACAGGTAGAGGAGCTTCAAGATGGTGGAAGAGTAAGACGTGGAGATCACCTTCCTCCCCACAGGTACATCAGAAATACATCTACATGTGGAACAACTCCTACAGAACACCTACTGAACACTGGCAGAAGACCTCAGACCTCCCAAAAGGCAAGAGACTCTCCAGGTATCTGGGTAAGGCAAAAGAAAAAAGAAAAAACAGAGGCAAAAGAATAGGGATGGGATTTGCACCAGTGGGAGGGAGCTGTGAAGGAGGGAAGGTTTCCACACACTAGAAAGCCCCTTTGCGGGCAGAGACTGTGGGTGGCGCAGTGAGGGAAGCTTTGGAGCCATGGAGGAAAGCGCAGCAACTGGGGTGCGGAGGGCAAAGCAGAGAGATTCCTGCACAGAGTCTTGGTGCCGACCAGCACTCACCAGCCCGAGAAGCTTGTCTGCTCACCTGCTGGGGCGGGTGGGGGCTGGGAGCTGAGGCATCGGCTTTGGAGGTCGGATCCCAGGGAGAGGACTGGGGTTGGCGGCGTGAACACAGCCTGAGGGGGGCTAGGGTGCCACGGCTACCTGGGAAGGAGTCCAGGAAAATGTCTGGACCTGCCGAAGAGGTAAGAGACCTTTTCTTGTCTCTTGGTTTCCTGGTGCGCGAGGAGAGGGGATTAAGAGCGCTGCTTAAAGAAGCTCGAGAGACAGGCTATCAGCGCAGACCCCAGAGACAGGCATGACATGTTAAGGTTGCTGCTGCAGCCACCAAGAAGCCTGTGTACGAGCACAGGTCACTATCCACACCTCCCTCCCAGGCGCCTGTGCAGCCCGCCACCGCCAGTGTCCCTTGATCCAGGGACAACTTCCCCAAGAGAACACACAATGTGTCTCAGGCTGGTGCAACTTCATAGCTGGCCTCTGCCACTGCAGGCTCGCCCCTCACTCCATACCCCTCCTTCCACCAGGCCTGAGGGAGCCAGAGCCACCGAAGCAGCTGCTCCTTTAACCCCGTACTGTCTGAGCAAAGAACAGACACCCTCACATGACCTACAAGCAAAGGCAGGGCCAAATCCACAGCTGAACCCCAGGAGCTGTGTGAACAAAGAAGAGAAAGGGAAATCTCTCCCAGCAGCCTCAGGAACAGCAGATTAAAACTCCACGATCAACTTGATGTACACTGCATCTGTGGAATACCAGAATAGACAACGAATCATCCCAAATTGAGGAGGTGGACTTTGGGAGCAATGAGATATATATATATATCCCTTTTTATCTTTTTCTGAGTGTGTATGTAGCTTCTGTGTGTGATTTTCTCTGTATAGCTTTGCTTTTACCATTTGTCCTAGGGTTCTGTCTGTCCGTTTTTTTGTTTGTTTTTTTCGTATAGTTTTCAACGCTTGTTATCATTGGTGGATTTCTTTTTTGCTTTGGTTGTTCTCTTCTTTCTTTCTTCTTTTATTTAAATTACTTTAAAAATTTTTAATAATTACTTTTTGATTTTTATGTTAATGAATTTTTATTTTATTTTATCTTTTTCTTTCTTTCTTTCACCCTTTTATTCTGAGCCATGTGAATGACAGGCTCTTGGTGCTCCAGCCAGGCATCAGGGCTGTTCCTCTGAGGTGGGAGAGACAAGTTCAGGAAACTTGTCCACCAGAGAACTCCCAGCTCCACGTAATATCAAATGGTGAAAATCTCCCAGAGTTCTCCATCTCAACACCAATATCCAGCTCCACTCAACAACCAGCAAGCTACAGTGCTGGACACCCTATGTCAAACAACTAGCAGGACAGGGTCACAACCCCACGCATTAGCAGAGAGGCTGCCTAAAATATAACAAGGTAACAGACACCCCAAAACACATCACCAGATGTGGACCTGCTCACCAGAAAGAAAAGATACAGCCTCACCACCAGAACACAGGGACTAGTCCCCTCCACCAGGAAGCCTACACAACCCACTGAAACAACATAGTCCACTGGGGGCAGACACAAAAAACAATGGGAACTACAAACTTGCAGCCTGCAAAAAGGAGACCCCAAACACAGTAATTAAGCAAAATGAGAAGAAAAAGAAACACACAGCAGACGAAGGAGCAAGGTAAAAACCCAACAGACCTAACAAATGAAGAGGAAATAGGCTGTCTACCTGAAAAAGAATTCAGAATAATCATAGTAAAGATGATCCAAAACCTTGGGAAAAGTATGGAGAATGTACGAGAAATGTTTAACAATGACTTAGAAGAACTAAAGAGCAAACAAACAATCAGAAACAACACAATAAGTAAAATTAAAAATACTCTATAAGGAATCAATAGCAGAATAACTGAGGCAGAAAAACGGATAAGTGGCCTCGAATATAAGGTAGTGGAAATAGCCACTGCAGAACAGAATAATGAAAAAGAATGAAAAGAATTGAGGACAGTCTCAGAGAC
>NW_020171795.1:0-3187 GCF_003031525.2 Neophocaena asiaeorientalis asiaeorientalis
GGCTTCCTAGTGTGTGGAAACATCTCCTCCTTCACAGCTCCTTCCCACTGGCGCAGGTGCCGTCCTTATTCTTTTGTCTATGTTTTTTCTTTTTTTCTTTTGCCCTACCCAGGTACGTGGGGAGTTTCTTGCCTTTTGGGAGCTCTGAGGTCTTCTGCCAGCCTTCAGTAGGTGTTCTGTAGGAGTTGTTCCACGTGTAATGTATTTCTGGTGTATCCTTGAGGAGGAAGGCGATCTCCACGTCTTACTCTTCCGCCATCTTCCCCCGTCTCGTCTGTGGCCTTATTATGATTTCAGGCAGCCTCTCTGCTAATGGGTGGGGTTGTGTTCCTGTCTTGATTGTTGTTTGGCATAGGGTGTCCAGCACTGTAGCTTGCTGGTCGTTGAGTGAAGCTAGGTGCTGGCGTTGAGATGGAGATGTCTGGGAGATTTTTGCCGTTTGATACTATGGGGAGCTGGGAGGTCTCTTGTTGACCAGTGTCCTGAAGTTGGCTCTCCCACCTCAGAGGCACAGCACTGAGTCCTGGCTGCAGCATCAAGAGCCTTTCATCCACACGACTCAGAATAAAAGCAAGAAAAAGTAGAGAGAAAGAATTAGTAGAAGTAGGAAGAAAGAAAGAAAAGGAAGGAAAGAAGGAAGAAAGGAAGAAAGAAAGAAAGGGAGGGAGGGATGGTGGAAGAAAGGAAGGAAGGAGGGAAGGAAGGAAAATAGAAGATAAAGTAAAATAAAAAAGTAAAATATAATAGTTAAATACACATACACACTCACAAAAAGAGGAAAAAGGGAAAAATTAATAAATCTTGCTGTCAAAATCCACCTCCTCAATTTGGGATGATTCGTTGTCTATCGGAGGGAAGGAAGGAAAGAAAGAGAAAGAGAGAAAGTAAGAAAGAAGATAAAGTAAAATAAAATAAAGTTATTAAAATAAATAATTATTAGGAAAAAAATTTAAAAAAATACGGACGAATAGAACCCTAGGACAAATGGTGGAAGCAAAGCTATCTTGTCTCTGGAGGTCCTTTAAGCAGCGCTCTTAATCCCCACTCCTCGCGCACCAGGAAACAAAGAGGGCAGAAAAAGTCTCTTGCCTCTTCGGCAGCTCCAGACCTTTTACTGGAATCCCTCCGGGCTAGCCGTGGTGCACTAACCCCTTCAGGCTGTGTTCACGCCGCCCACCCCAGTCCTCTCCCGGCGCTCCGACCAAAGCCGGAGACTCAACTCTGAGCCCCACCCCCCCGGCGTGTGAGCAGACAAGCCTCTTGGGCTGGTGAGTGCCAGTCAGCCCTGATCCTCTGTGCGGGAATCTCCCCGCTTTGCCCTCTGCAACCCTGTTGCTGGGCTCTCCTCCGCGGCCCTGAAGCTCCCCTCTCCGCCACCCGCAGTCTCCGCACGCGAAGAGGTTTCCTACTGTGTGGAAACCTTTCCTCCTTCACAACTCCCTCCCACTGGTGCAGGTACCGTCCCTATCCTTTTGTCTCTGTTTTTTCTTTTTTCCTTTTGCCCTACTCAGGTACGTGGGGAGTTTCTTGCCTTTTGGGAGGTCTGAGGTCTTCTGCCAGCGTTCAATAGGTGTTCTGTAGGACTTGTTCCACGTGTAGATGTATTTCTTATGTATCTGTGGGGAGGAAGGTTATCTCCGCGTCTTACTCTTCCACAATCTTCCACTTTATATGACTTTTATCCTTCATTCTATTATTGTGTAATCCATGGATTGATTTACGTATGTTGAAATATGCCAACATCCTAGGAACTAATGCCATTTGATCAAGGTGTATGACCCTTTTAAAGTATTGTTGAATTCTGTTTGTTAGTATTTTGTTGAGAATGTTTGCATTTATATTTATTAGGGATATTGGTCCGCTGATTTCTTTTCTTGTAGTAACCTTATCTAGGTAGCTTTGGTAATGCCAGGGTAATGCTGACTTAGTAAAATAAGTTTTGGAGTGTTCCCTCCTCTTTAATTTTTGGGAAGAGTTTGAGAAGGATATATATTCATTCTTCTTCAAATGTTTGCTGGAGTTTAGCCATGAAGCCTTCTGGACCTGGACTATTCTTTATTGAGAGATTTTGATTCAGTTTCCTTATTGTTATTGGTTTGTTTACATTTTCTATTTCTTCATGATTCTCTCTTGTTAGGTTTTATGTTTCTAGGAATTTTCCCATTTCTTGTAGGTTGTTCAGTTGTTGACATATAATTGTTAGTAGCTTTTTATAATCCTTTTTATGTGTCTTCATTTTCATTCATAAGTTTTTTGAGTCGTCTCTTTTTTTTCGTGGTAAGTCTAGCTAAAATTTTGTTTATCTTTTAAAAAAAACTCAGTTTTGTTGATTTTTAAAAATTTTCTCTGATTTGTACTTCATTTATTTCTTCTCTGATCTTTATTTCCTTCTTTCTGCTAAGTTTGGGATTAGTTTGTTTTACTCTTCCCCTGAGGTGTAAAAGTAATTTTTTTTTAGACCTTTTTCTCCCCTCATAATATATGGTGTTTATTGCCTTTAAACTTCCCTCTTAACAACTGCTTTTGCAGCATCCCATAGATTTTAGTATGTTGTGTTTACACTTACATTTGTTTCAAGATGTTTTTAAATTTCCTCTTTGATTTCATCTTTGAGCCATTGGTTTTTCAGGTGTGTATTATTTAATTTCCACATATTTGTGAATTTTCCAGTTTCTCTCCTGTCATTGACATCTTGTTTTATATTTGTGATCAGAGAAGATACTTGGTGTAATGTCAGTCTTTTAAGATTAAGGATAAGGTTTTAAGATTTGTTAAAGATAGTTTTGTGACCTAACACATGATCTGTCCTGGGGAATATTCCATGTGTTCTTGAGGAGAAGGGTATTCTGTTGCTGTTGGATGGAATGTCCTGTTAGGTCCATTTTGTCTACAGTTCAACTTGATTTTCTGTCTGGATGATCTATCCCTTTTTTTACGCTTTATTGGTGATATTTAAAATTATTTTATTTATTTATTTATGGCTGTGTTGGATCTTCGTTGCTGCTGTGGGCTTTCTCTAGTTGCAGCGAGTGGGGCATACTCTCCATTGTGGTGTGTGGGCTTCTCATTGTGGTGGCTTCTCTTGTTGTGGGGCGTGGGCTCTAGGCTTGTGGGCTTCAGTAGTTGTGGCATGCAGGCTAAGTAGTTGTGGCTCGTGAGCTCTAAAGCACAGGCTCAGTAGTTGTGG
>NW_020171795.1:3721-48586 GCF_003031525.2 Neophocaena asiaeorientalis asiaeorientalis
CTCACTTTGAACCTATATGTGTCCTTGAATCATAAGTGAGTCCCTTGTAGGCAGCATATAAGTTGGTTTGTTTATTTATCCATCTAGCCACTCTATGCCTTTTGATTGGCGCATTTAGCCCATTTACATTTAAAAGAATTATTGATATGTAAGGAGTTATTGCTGACATGTTAATTCTTCTTTTTTTCTTTTTATTATTATTATTATTTTTTTGTGGTATGTGGGCCTCTCACTGTTGTGGCCTATGGCTGTGCCGGGTCTTAGTTGTGGCACTTGGGATCTTCCTTGCCACATGCAAGATCTTCACTGTGGCATGTGGAATCTTCTTTTTTTTTTAGTTGCATCATGCAGGCTGCAGCTAAGGATTCCATATGATGTTACTAAAGATCCCACATGCCACAATGATGTGTTCATTCTTGACTGTTTTATAAGTTTCTTTGTTCCTTTTTTCTCTTGCTGTCTTCCTTTGTGAATTAATGATTTTTGTAGTTGGTACTCTGATTTTCTTCTTACAATAATACCAATGGCAAGGGGCTGATGAAATCTGCAGGGTAGCTGTGGCAATTGAGCAGGCTATATGTTTCTTCAGTGGTAAGGTCCACTGCAGGCCAGATTGCTTCTCCTGCTGTTGGAAACCTCTGCTCTTCCTTCTTCTTAGCCATCTCTCTACCTCTCAGCCTGTCAATGTCTCAGTGGGGTGAACCAAAGTGAGTCCTTGCTCTCATGCCCTAGTAAGCAGGGTAAGGTGGTTGCTTACCCCACTGTCCCTTTACTGGCAAGGGGAACTCTTTATAGCTGAGTGGTTCTCACCTGATGCTGAGTAGTGCTGCCTGGGGAAGGGGACCATCAGATAAAATGAGGCTGTTCTTCATTCCCTTTTTGTGCAGTTATTCTCAGGGTTTTTGTTTCACTGTATTGCTGAAGTGTCTCACTGGAACCCAGAGCTCTCCCAGAGCTGTTTTGTTCCTAGATAACTCATTGTTGATCTCTGTGGAGGGATGGAGGATTGTGTCTTCTATGTCATCTTGATCTGATCTGAAGTCTTTTAAACTAATTGTCTTTTTTTTGCTTCCCTGACCATTACCCAGCATTGTGTTCATTCTCCTCTGATTTGGATCTACAAAAGGAGTTCCTTTAATTATCTATAGTCAGTTAGCACAACATGTAAAATTGTTTTTCTCTTAAGCAAATCAAGCTTCATTTTCAACATCAGCTACTGGTTTTGTTACTCATTTTGTCCATCTTTGTGATGCTTCCCGGTGCACCAGTACCCGTTCTGTAATTTTACTCTGTAAAACCCTGCCTACATCCAGATGCTCAGATGCCTGCTAGGGTGCTTCTGTATGTGCTGTGGCTGTGTCCTCCTGGGTCACTTCTGCTAAGGGGCTGGTTGTCTCTTTTCTTGGTGTGAAACTACTCACTGGGGTTTTGTATTGTCAGTCTGATGCATGCATTTATAACATTTCCCGTCAGCTTTTTACTTAAGGTTTTACACATATATCTTTTCAGGATGATTTCCTGAAAGAGGAATTTCTGGGCCAAATGGCAAATGCGTTTGCTGTATAGTTAGATATTGCACCATTTTGGATTTCCATCACTGACACAAGTGATTCTGTTTTCCAGAACTTTACTAACAGCATGTGTTGTCAAACCTTAGTGTTTTTGTCAGTCTTATAGGAGAAATTTCTCAGTGTAGTATTATTTCACATTTCTTTTGAGGCCTTTTATAAAACACTTCAGAACATGTATAAAATGTGTGAAATACTTGGTGCAAACAAATATTAAAAACTCTTACAACAAGTAATTAAAGTCTCCAGATAAATTGGGCTATCCTTATCCAGTGAAAGGACTAGTAGGTTCTGCTGCCCTAAAGTTTCTGAAGCTTGTTTTGAAAGATTTTCTTCGTGTAACTCATTACTAGCATCCAGAGACATAGCAGGGAGGACTCAGAATGAGTTTCCCAAATGGGTGATGCCCAAGAACATCCATCTGATTGGATAAAGCCCACCACGTTATGCAGACTAATATGTTTTACTCAGAGTCCACCGATTTTTCTTTAGTTTTTAAAAATAATTTTTATTGGAACATAGTTGATTTACAGTGTTCTGTTAGTTTCAGGTATACAGCAAAGTGAGTCAGCTATACATACATATGTCCACTCTTTTATATATTATTTACCTGTATAGGTCATTACAGAGTATTGAGTAGAGTTCCCTGTGCTATACACTAGGCCCTTATTAGTTAAGTATTTTATATATAGTAGTGTCTGTATATCAATCCCAATCTCCCAGTTTATCCTTCCTCCCTTTCCCCCTGGTAACCATATGTTTGTTTTCTGCATCTGTGACTCTTTTTCTCTTTGTGAATAACATCATTTATACCATGTTTTTAGATTCCACATATAAGTGATATCATATATTTGTCTCTCTCTGTCTGACTTCACTCAGTATGACAATCTCTAGGTCCATCCACGTTGCTGCAAATGGCATTATTTTGTTCCTTTTTATGGCTGAGTAATCCCCCATTGCAAGTATGTACCAATCTTCTTTACCCTTCCCTCTGTTGGTGGACATTTAGGTTGCTTCCATGTCCTGGCTCTTGTAAATAGTGCTGCAATGAGCATGGGGTGCATATATCTTTTTGAATTAATGTTTTCTCTGGATATATGCCCAGGATTGGGATTTCTGGATCATATGGTAGCTACAGTTTTAGTTTTTCAAGGAAACTTCATACTGTTCTCCATATTCGCTATATCAATTTACATTCCCACCAACAGTGCAAGAGAGTTCCCTTTTCTCCACACCGTCTCCAGCATTTATTGTTTGTAGATTTTCTGATTTTCTGACTGGTGTGAGGTGATACCTCACTGCAGTTTTGATTTACATTTTTCTGATAATTAGTGATGTTCACAATCTTTCATTGGCATCTTGGCCATCTGTATGTCCTTGGAGAAATGTCTATTTAGATCTTCTGCCCATTTTTTGACTGGCTTGTTTTTTTTGATACTGAGCTGCATGAGCTGTTTGTATATTTTGGAGATTAATCCCTTGTTGGTGTCTTCATTTGCAAATATTTTCCCATTCTGAGGGTTGTCTTTTGTTTTGTTTATGGTTTTCTTTGCTGTGCAGAAGCTTCTAAGTTTAATGAGGTCCCATTTGTTTATTTTTATTTTCATTACGAGCTGGATCAGAAGAGATTTTGCTGCAGTTAATGTCATAGCGTGTTCGGCCTATGTTTTGCTCCAAGAGTTTTATAGTATCCAGTCTTACATTTAGGTCTTTAATCCATTTTGAGTTTATTTTTGTGTATGGTGTTAGGGAGTGTTCTAATTTCATTCTTTTACATGTAGCTGTCCAGTTTCCCAGGGCCACTTATTGAAGAGGCTATCTTTTCTCCATTGTATGTTCTTGCCTCCTTTGTCGTAAATTAGGTGACTATATGTGGGCGGGTTTATATCTGGGTTTTCTAAACTGTACCATTGATCTATATCTCTGTTTTTGTGCCATTTCCATACTATTTTGATTACTGTAGCTTTGTAGTGTAGTCCGAAGTCAGGGAGCCTGATTCCTCCCACTCCATTTTACTTTCTCAAGATTCCTTTGGCTCTTCATGATAATTTGTGTTTCCATATAAATAGTGCAATTTTTTGTTCTGTTTCTGTGAAAAATGCCATTGTTAGTTTTCTAGGAATTGCATTGAATCTGTAGATTGCTTTGGGTAGTAGAGTCATTTTCACAATGTTGATTCTTCCAATCGAAGAACATGGTATATCTCTCCATCTGTTTGTATCACCTTTAATTTCTTTCATCAGGGTATTATAGTTTTCGGCATACAGGTCTTTTGTCTCCTTAGGCAGGTTTATTGCTATATATTTTATTCTTTTTGTTGCAAACTTCTTCTTTTCCGATTTGTATTCCTTTTATTTCTTTTTCTTGTCTGATTGCTGTGGCTAAAACTTCCAAAACTATGTTGAATAAGAGTGGTGATAGTGGGCAACCTTGCCTTGTTCCTGATCTTAGAGGAAATGCTTTCAGTTTTTCACCATTGAGAATGAAGTTGGCTGTGGCTTTGTCATATATGGCCTTTGTTATGTGGAGGTGGATTCCCTCTGTGCCCACTTTCTGGAGAGTTTTTATCTGAAATGGGTGTTGAATTTTTTTGAAAGCTTTTTCTCCATGTATTGAGTTTATCATGGTTTTCATCTGTCGGTTTGTTAATATGATTTATCACATTGGTTGATTTGCGTATATTGAAGAATACTTGCATTCCTGGGATAAACCCCACTTGATCATGGTGTATGATTCTTCTAATGTGCTGTTGGATTCTGTTTGCTAGTATTTTGTTGAGGATTTTTACATCTATGTTCATTAGTCATTCTGGTCTATAATTTTCTTTTTTTTGTGACATCTTTGTCTGGTTTTGGTATCAGGGGAATGGTGGCCTCGTAGAATGAGTTTGGGAGTATTCCTCCCTCTGCTATATTTTGGAAGAGTTTGAGAAAGATAGGTGTTAGCTCCTCTGTAAATGTTCGATAGAATTCTCCTGTGAAGCCATCTGGTCCTGGGCTTTTGTTTTTTGGAAGATTTTAATCACAGTCTCAAGTGCTTGTGACTGATCTGTTTATATTTTCTGTTTCTTCCTGGTTCAGTCTCAGAAGGTTTGCTTTTCTAAGAATTTGTCCATTTTTTCCAGGTTGTCACTTTTATTGGCATAGAGTTGCTTGTAGTAATCTCTCATGATCCTTTGTATTTCTGCAGTGTTAGTTGTTACTTCTTTTTCATTTCTGTTGATTTGAGTCTTTCCCCTTTTTTTCTTGATGAGACTGGCTACAGTTGGTCCATTTTGTTTACCTTCTCAAAGAACCAGCTTTTACTTTTATTGATCTTTGCTATTGTTTCCCTCATTCCTTTTTCATATCTGATCTGATTTTTATTTCTTTCCTTCTGCTAACTTAGGGGGTCTCCAGTTACTTTAGGTGTAAGGGTAGGTTGTTTATTTGATATTTTTCTTGTTCCTTGAGGTGGAATGTATTACTATAAACTTCCCTCTTAGAACGCTTTTGCTGCATCCCATAGGTTTTGGGTCATTGTGTTTTCATTGTCATCTCTTTCTAGGTATTTTTTAATTTCCTCTTTGATTGCTTCAGGGATCTCTTGATTATTTAGTAGCATATTGCTTAGCCTCCATGTGTTTGTATTTTTTACAGTTTTCTTCCTATAATTGATATCTGGTGTCATAGCATTGTTGTCGGAACAGATACTTAATATGATTTCAATTTTCTTAAATTTACCAAGGCCTGATTTGTGACCCAAGATATGATCTAACCTGGAGAATGTTCCATGAGCCCTTAAGAAGAAAGCATATTCTGTTGTTTTTGTATGGAATATCCTATAGATATTAATTGTCTATCTTGTTTAATGTATCATTTAAAGCTTGTGTTTTCTTATTTAATTTCATTTTGGATGATCTGTACATTGATGTAAGTGGGGTGTTAAAGTCCCCTACTATGATTGTGTTACTGTCGATTTCCCCTTTTATGGCTCTTAGCATTTGCCTTATGTATTGAGGTACTCCTATATTGGATGCATAAATATTTACAAGTGTCTTATCTTCTTTTTGGATTGATCCCTTGATCATTATGTAGTGTCCTTCTGTGTCTCTTGTAATAGTTTTTATTTTAAAGTCCTTTTTCTGTGATATGAGTATTGCTACTCCAGCTTTCTTTTGATTTCCATTTGCATGGAATATCTTTTTCATCCCCTCACTTTCAGTCTGTATGTGTCCCTAGGTGAAGTGGGTCTCTTGTAGACAGCATATATATGGGTCTTGTTTTTTATCCATTCAGCCAGTCTGTGTCTTTTGGTTGGAGCATTTGATCCATTTACATTTAAGGTAATTATCAATATGTATGTTCCTATTACCACTTTCTTAACTGTTTTGGGTTTGTTATTGTAGGTCTTTTCCTTCTCTTGTGTTTCCTGCCTAGAGAAGTTCCTTTAGCATTTGTTGATAAGCTGGTTTCGTGGTGCTGAATTCTCTTAGCTTTTGCTTGTCCGTAAAGTTTTTAATTTCTCTGTCAAGTCTGAATGACATCCTTGCCAGGTAGGGTAATCTTGGTTGTAGGTTCTTCCATTTCATCACTGTAAATATGTTGTGCCACCCCTTCTGGCTTGTAGAGTTTCTGCTGAGAAATCAGCTGTTTACCTTATGGGAGTTCCCTTGTATGTTATTTATCATTTTTCCCTCGTTGCTTTTAATAATTTTTCTTTGTTTTTAATTTTTGTGAATTTATTACTATGTGTCTCAGTGTGTTTCCCCTTGGGTTTGTCCTGCTTGGGACTCTGTGCTCCCTGACTTAGGTGGCTATTTCCTTTCCTATGTTAGGGAAGTTTTCAACTATAATCTCTTCAAATATTTTCTTGTATCCTTTCTCTCTCTCTTCTCCTTTTGGGACCCCTATAATGTGGATCCGGGTGCATTTAATGTTGTCTAGAGATCTCTTAGTATGTCTTCATTTCTTTTCATTCTTTTTTCTTTATTTTGTTCCATGGCAGTGAATTCCACCATTCTGTCTTCCAGGTCGTTTATCCGTTCTTCTGCCTCAGTTATTCTGCTATTGATTCCTTCTAGTGTATTCTTCATTTCAGTTATTGTATTTTTCATCAGTGTTTGTTTGTTCTTTAATTCTTTTAGGTGTTTGTTTTTTAATTCTTCTAGGTCTTTGTTAAATATTGTTTGCATCTTCTCGATCTTTGCCTCCATTCTTTTCCGAGGTTCTGGATAATCTTCACTATCATTATTCTGAATCCTTTTTATTGAAGGTTGCCTATCTCCACTTCATTTAGTTGTTTTACTGGGATTTTATCTTGTTCCTTCATCTGGTACATAGTCCTCTGCCTTTTCACTTTGTCTATCTTTCTGTGAATGTGCTTTTCCTCCCACAGGCTGCAGGATTGTAGTTCTTCTTGCTTCTGCTCTCTGCCCTCTGTGGATGAAGCTATCTAAGAGGCTTGTGCAAGCTTCCTGATGAGAGGAACTGGTCTGGAAGAATTTCAGATGGGTAACTCTTGTCTGAATGTTTGGTAAAATTTGCCTGTGAAGCCTTCTGGTACTGGATTTTTTTTGTTGGAAGGGTTTTTTGTTTTGTTTTGTTTTTTTGCTGTATGGGGGCCTCTCACTGTTGTGGCCTCTCCTATTGCAGAGCACGGGCTCTGGACACGCAGGCTCAGCGGCCATGGCTCACTGACCCAGCCGCTCCACAGCATGTGGGATCTTCCTGGACCGGGGCACGAACCCACATCCCCTGCATCGGCAGGCGGACTCTCAAACACTGCGCCACCAGGGAAGCCCTTGTTGGAAGTTTTTTATTCGCAGTTTCAATTTCAGTACTTGTGATTGGTCTGTTCATATTTTCTGTTTTTTCCTGGTTCAGTTTTGGAATGTTGTACCTCTCTAAGAATTTGTGGATTTCTTCTAGGTTCTCCATTTTACTGGCGTATGGTTGCTCATAGTAGTCTCTGAGGATCCTTCGTATTTCTTTGGTGTCCACTGTAACTTCTGCTTTTTTGCTTCTAATTTTATGGATTTGAGTCCTCTCGTTTGTTTTCTTGATGAGTCTGGCTAAAGGCTTATCAATTTCATTTATCTTCTCAAAGAAGTAGCTTGTAGTCTAATTGATTTTTGCTGTTGTTTTCTTTGTTTTTATTTCTACTCTGATTTTTATGATTTCTTTCTTTCTACTGATTTTGAGTTTTGTTTGTTTTTTCTCTGGTTGCTTCAGGTATAAAGTTAGGTTGTTTCTTTGAGATTTTTCTTTTTTCCTGAGGTAAGATTGTATTGTTATAAACTTCCCTCTTAGAACTGCTTTTGCTGCATCCTATAGGTTTTCGGTTGTCATGTTTTTATTGTCATTTGTTTCTATGTATTTTGATTTCCTCTTTGATTTCTTCAGTGATCTCTTGGTTATTTAGTAGCAATTTGGTTATTAGCCTCCATGTGTTTGTGTTCTTATAGTTTATTTTTTTCCTGTAATTGATTCCTAATCTCATGGAGTTGTGGTTGGAAAAGATACTTGATAAAATTTCAGTTTTCTTAAGTTTTTCAAGGGTTTATATGTGGCCCAAGATGTGATCATTCCTGGAGAATGTTCCATGTGCACTTCAGAAGAAAGCGTATTCTGCTGCTTTCAGATGGAATATCCTATAAACATCAATTAAATCTATCTGGAGTATTGTGTCATTTAAAGCTTGTTTTTCCTGCTTTATTTTCTGTTTGGATGATCTCTCCATTGGTGTAAGTGAGGTTTTAATGTTCTCCATTATTTTTGCACTGCTGCTGATTTCCCCTTTTATGGCTGATATCATTTGCCTTATGTATTGAGATGCTCCTATGTTGGGTGCACATATATTTATAACTGTATATTTTCTTCTTGGATCTATCCCTTGATTGTTATGTAGTGTCCTTCCTTGTCTGTTAACAGTCTTTATTTTAAAGTCTATTTTGTCTGATACATGTATTGCTACTCCAAGTTTCTTTTGATTTCCATTTGCATTGGATATCTTTTTCCATTCCTTCACTTTCAGTCTGTATGTGTCCCTAGGTCTGAAGTGGGTGTCTTATAGACAGCTATATATGGGTCTTGTTTTGTATCCATTCAGCCAGTCTGTGTCTTTTGGTTGGAACATTTAGTCCATTTACACTTAAGTTAATTATGGATATGCATGTTGCTGTTATCAGTTTCTTAATTGTTTGGGGTTTTTTCCCTTTCCTTCCTCTTTTGTTCCCTTGTCATTTGATGATCATCTTTAGTGTTGTGTTAGGGTTGCTGTTTGTTTTGTGTGTATCTGTTGTTTTTGCATTTGCTGTGCCCATGAGGTTTATTTTTTTAATATCTTTATTGGAGTGTAATTGCTTTACAATCTTATGTTAGTTTGTGCTGTACAGCAAAGTGAGTCAGCTATATGTATACTTATATCCCTATATCCCCTCCCTCTTGAGCATCCCTCTCATCCCTCTAAGTGGTCACAGAGCATCAAGTTGATCTACCTTTGCTATGCAGCAGCTTCCCACTAGCTATCCATTTTACATTTAGTAGTGTATATGTGTCAATGTTACTCTGTCGCTTCATCCCAGCTTCCCCTTCCTCCCCATGTCCTCAAGTACATTTTCTACATCAGTGTCTTTATTCCTGTCCTGTCACTCGGTTCATCAGTACCATTTTTTTAGATTCCTTATGTGTTCATTAGCATACAGTATTTGTTTTTCTCTTTCTGACTTCACTCTGTATGACAGACTCTGGGTCTATCCACCTCATTACAACCCATGAGGTTTTGATACAGCAGTCTGTATATGTACAAGGCTGTTTTAAATTTGCTGGTCTCTTTCCCACCTAGAAGAGTTCCTTTAGCATTTGTTGTAAACTGGTTTAGTGGTGGTGAACTCTGTTAGCTTTTGCTTGTCTATAAAGCTTTTGATTTCGCCATCAAATTTGAATGAAAACCTTGCAGGGTAGAGTATTCTTGGTTGTAAGTTTTTCCCTTTTATCACTTGAAATATATCGTGCTACTCCCTTCTGGTCTGCAGAGTTTCTGCTGAATAATCAGCTGATAACCTTATGGGGATTCCCTTGTATGTTTTGTGTTCTCTTTAACATTTTTTCTTTCATTTTTATTTGTATCACTTTGATTAATATGTGTCTTGCCATGTTCCTCCTTGGGTTCATCCTGTATGGGGCTCTCTGTGATTCTTGGACTTGAGTGAGTGTTTCCTTTGTCATGTTAGGGAAGTTTTTGGCTGTAATATCTTCAAATATTTTCTCCAGCCCTTTCCTTTCTTTTCTTCTTCTTCTGGGACTGCTATAATGCAAATGTTGGTGCTTTTAATATTGTCCCAGAGGTCGCTGAGACTTCCCTCATTTCTTTTCATTCTTTTTTCTTTATTCTGTTCTGTGATAGTGATTTCCAGCATTCTGTTTTCCAGTTTACTTATTTCTTCTTCTGTCTCAGTTATTCTGCTATTGATTCTTTCCAGTGTATTTTTCATTTCAGTTATTGCATTCATCTCTGTTTGTTCTTTAACTCTTCTAGCTTGTTGTTCAACATATCTGGTATCTTCTCACTCTGTGCCTCCATTCTTTTTCTGTGATTTTGCGTCATCTTTACTATCATTACTCTAAATTCTTTTTCAGGTGAATTGCCTATCTTCTCTTCATTTAGTTGTTATTGTGGGGTTTTATTTTCTTTCTTTGTTTTCAGAATATTTCTGTGCCATCTCACTTTGTCTCACATCCTGTGTTTGTAGTCTTCTTTCCACAGGCTACAGGATTGTGGTTACTCTTGCTCTTGTTTCTGCCCCCTGATGGGTGAGGTTGGTCCAGGAGTCTGTACAGGCTTCCTGGCGGGAAGGACTGGTGTCTGCCCTCTGGAGATTGGTGCTGTCCCTCTGATGGGCAGGGCCTTGTGAAGGGGTGTGCTTTGAGGTGGCTGTGAGCGCAGTATGTCTTTAGTCTGCTAATTGGTGGAGCTGTGTTCCAGTTTTGGTGGTTGTTTGGCCTGAAGCTTTCCAGCACTGGAGCAGGCAAGTTGCTGCATGAGCCTGGTTTTTGGTGCTGAAATGTGGACCTCTGGGAGAGCTCACTCTAATCAGTATTCCCTGGGGTGTTTGCTACCAGTGTCCTTGCCCTCACAGTGAGCTATAGTCGATCTTTGCCTCCCCAGGAGATCCTCCAAGACCCCTAGGTAGGTGTAGTGTGGTGGACCTCACTGTCCTTAGTTACCTGGCCCTTGGGTCTCAGCTGTGGTTTCAGCCCCATCTTTGTGCGTGGGCCACCCACAGGGATCTGCTCCAGAGGCTGCCCCAATGCACACAAGTCTGCTCCGATGACTGGGTAGTGTATAGGTGTTCAGAGGCAGTGGTAGCCAGGGTTGTGGGATCCCTGGTAGCGGCCATTCCCATTGTAGATGCTGGTGCCTTGACAGGCAGCTGGTGCAGTGCCTGGCTTTACTGATGGCTGCACTTAGACTCTGCAGCTACTAAAAGCTGTAAGGAAGTCACAACACCTAAGTACGAGGCTGAAGCTGATGTGGTTAGCATCTTAACGTTGCAGCCTTAACAGTGGTTGTGTGTCTATACTCTATGACTATTTGATTACCATTGACTTTCAAGCAATTGAAACCACTTTGTTCAATGCAGTAGAATTTCATTTCTCTATATTGGTGTCAGTGTCAAGTGACAATTCATTTGCTGTATTTTTCATTCTGGAGGAGCCAGTAGACCTGGTTAGCAGTGGCATTGACTCTTACAGAGAAATCACACTTTTCTGGCCTTGGGTTTTTGTTTGAAAGTCTACAGATTTCATTTGAGTGATGAAATTAAAATGTAAATATATACATAAATGTATGATATACATCCTTTTCACAGGGTGAATGAAAGAATACATTACCATGTAAGTAATTTTCATTTTTTCCTAAAGAAAAGTTGGGCCATGTCCTTGGTAGATGCAGTCCTGTGAGAATGATGGTCTTTTATTTCTGCCTTGTGTTAGAGAATCTTGGTTCTCCATAAAGTGCCTACAATGGAAAACTGTGTGGGCTTTTCTTCTTTTTTTTGTTGTTTTTGTTTGTTTGTTTTTTTAAATTTTTGGCTGTGTTGGGTCTTCGTTGCTGTGTGCAGGCTTTCTCTAGTTGTGGTGAGCGGGGGCTACTCTTCATTGTGGTGCACTGGCTTCTCATTGTGGTGGCTTCTCTTGTTGGGGAGCATGGGCTCTAGGTGTGCGGGCTTCAGTAGTTGTGGCACGTGGGCTCAGTAGTTGTGGCTCATGGGCTCTAGGCGCACAGGCTTCAGTTCTTGTGGCACACATGCTTAGTTGCTCCGTGGCATGTGGGATCCTCTCGGGCTAGAGATCGCACCCGTGTCCCCTGCATTGGCAGGCGGATTCTTAACCACTGCACCACCAGGGAAGCCCTGGGCTTTCATTCTGTTTTATGTTTTCCTATGATGTGTGTCCTGGTGTTTCTGCAGTCTGTGGATGAACAGCCCTGTTCAAGGGACCTCACTCTGAGTCTGAGCTCTGAACTGGACATGGAGGAGAACATCATCTGTATTTCTGATATATCTCAGTCCTGGAATAATGGTTCTCTCTTTCTAGTGTCAATTCCCTGCATATTTAAAACTGTACTGAGAGCATGGAGGTCAGTCTAATTATAAGTAACATCCGCCAGCTAAAAGTAATCATTGTAAGAAGAGACTCCTCAACTTGGTTGTTCTGGGACCTGATTAATGTATGAACCAATCTACTTCTACCTCTAGAGAGTGAAGTTCAGTAGGGATCCAGATAGTTCTGATGATCAGCTGGGTTTGGGAATCCCATTGCAGACTTGTCATCCTCATGAAGTCACCAAGGCTTCTGGGAGTTCAGAAACTTCTCAAGATGACACAGTTAACTTGCATGAGATCTTGGACCAAGAGTCATCTCCTGACTTCTGGTGTCATCACATTGTACAACCACATAATGCCTCCTGTGTAAAATTGTAGTGAATTACACTGATTTTTTGTGAGTTTGTACTGGTAAGAATGTACGAGATGGACCGTTTATGCATGTCACTTTTGACTTATAAGTCTGCTTAAGGCACTTAGCAGTCAGGGAGAAAGCCAGTGATTTTGGTAAAGGTGGGGCTGGTTTTGAGGGATGACATAAAAGAATGAATAAAGAGCTAATATGCCTACTGCTGCCGTCCTTGTCTTTGGCTCCCAGTTTTTAATAGCCACCAAGAGGAACTTTTTATATTTTATCACTGAATCTGACAGTGACTCAAAGGTGATATAGGGTTAAAGCTTACCCCCTCAATGGTTTGGATGAACTGTTGCATGAAAGAGCTGAAGTAGGGGTTTAATGAGAGCAGAGAAAAAAGAAAGAAAATTTGCCTGTAGTCCAAGTTTTAGTTTTTGTTCACTTATTTTAACTTTCTTCATGAAACACTCTGTAGTTAAAAAATATATGTACCTTTCTCTAAAAATGTATAAGTAAAGCTTTATGCTTTATAGGAACGTTCAAAGCAATGGGTATATGAGGAACATACACCTCTGTAACTGATCCATTATGGAAGTGCCCATGAGGCCA
This sequence comes from Neophocaena asiaeorientalis asiaeorientalis, assembly GCF_003031525.2. Lineage (NCBI taxonomy): Eukaryota > Metazoa > Chordata > Mammalia > Artiodactyla > Phocoenidae > Neophocaena > Neophocaena asiaeorientalis. Next base: position 16,839 of record NW_020171795.1, read on the forward strand.
GGCCTTGTTGGGATGTAGGGGTGTCACAATTCAATGTGTGGGGTCCCCCAGTGCATCTGTATCCACTCTCCAAGGAAGAGCACTTGGCCCAGTTTTCATAAATATTTTGTTTGTTGCAGATGGCAATCATAGCGGTGCTGTTGAGCCCTGAAGCCCTATTCCGAAGGGAGGGCATGATTTCCTGCTTGTTCTCTCATTCCAGTGGTGCTGATAGCTCAGATCAGCTCTGGTGCTGAGTTTTGCTGTGAGTTGTGACATTTGTAGCCAGGAGTTTGTTAATGATGATAAAGTACCGGAGTTGGTGAATTATTTACTTTTTCTCCCATGAGTAAGTAGACTGAACATTATCCTGGTAATAATAATCAGTGCAGACATTATATGCCAGGTCTCTGCTAAGTAAGCCCTTTCCTTGCATTTCTCATTAAGTGGGAGGGACATTTTTAGTGTCCTCATCTGAGGCATGAGGAAACTGAGGTTTAAAGAGGTGAAGTGTCTCGCCCAGGGTCCCACTGTAGAGCTGGAGTGTCACCTGTACTCACCAGCATGCCAGGATGCTCTTGTGAGTGGAACACAAGGGCGTTTGCGCTGGCCGATAAGCATCTGGATTTTCGGGTAACATGGGGGAAGCAGTTTAGAGCTAGAATCTGTGTCATCGTGTATCTGGTGACTTTCCAGAGAAGGAGTTCGTTCTCTCTCTGGCTACAGAAAACTGTGGAGCCAAGCCTTGTCTTCTTCAGTGCTCTGCTTCTACCACCCTTGCTGCACACAGGGATTGGCTGGAAGAATGTATGAATAGATGGATGGAAGGGATTGAAGGCAGGAGGAAGGAACAAGAAGAAATGAAAGGAAATAAGGAAGGAAGTATATTTGTGATTTGTGGGTGGGTAGATATAAGGAAAGAAGAAAGAAAAGAAAGGAAGGAGGAGAAAAAGTTCCTTGTATATGTATTTGAATTGAAGGAAAGAATTTAGGAGATGGCTAGGAAAGAGTGATAAATTGGAACCAGAATGAAATAAAAGAGATATGTAGAAGAAATGTAGAAATTTCCAACTTTGCACAAAGCACTGTTACTGATACTTTACTGTTTTTAGCTTTACCCATATATTCTCCCTGCACATAGATCTCACTTAACGTTTATTTATTTTTACGTACCAGAAAGAAAGAAGGGTTTTTTTTTTCTTGCTGTCTGTTTTTTGTGTGTGTAACTTTTGGGGTTACTGTTATTATTATTTAATGGAATGTTATAATCTCACATAGAATGACTCATATTTCTTTTTGAACCAGGATTGATGGAAAGATGTCAAGTGCTCACACCAACTACAAACTGGATGAGGCACAGGCTATAATGAGAGAGCTCAGGACCATCAAAAAAACCATTTGTACAGGCGAGAAGGAAAGGCGGGACCTGATGCATGTAAGAGGCCCCGGTGCTCTTCAGAACCCACATCCGTCCTTCCATCTGCCTGCCTTCTTGTCTGTCTTCCTTTCCTCTCTGTATATATTCACATACATACATATGTATCCTCCCTTTCTCATCTATATATGTCTGTGTATCTATACACACATGCATTTTAATAGGTTTATTACTTGTTATGTATATGTAATTTATGTTTAAAAGTTTTTTTTTTAATTTGGGAATGTTCATGTTGTTCAATAATCAAAACAATTAAAAAGGTATACAATAAGAGGTCTTGGAATCACCATGTTCTTTCATAGCCCATAACTACTTTTAATGGTTTCTTGTGTACTCTTCTAGTGTTTATAAAGACACAAAAATAGCCTTCATGCAAAAGCTAATTATGTACATACAGTTTGATCTTGCTGTCTTACTCATATAATAATACTATCCTGTACTTTTGCAAATACATACACAAAAACCTCTTTATTCTTTAGTTATAACTGCACAGTATTCCATAATGTGGATGTTGAAAAATTATATATCTGAGATCGTTAGTTTTATTTTGCTTTATTGTTATTACTATCTTTTTGGCCCCTTAACTCCTGTAGCTTCTGTTATTTTTAGAAAAAGATGTGCTTTTGCAAGTGGATATATGATGGTCTTTTTGCTTGATGCTGTAATGCATTCAGTTTTTCCTTTTACGTTCTCTCATTTTTACTTCTTTTTTTTTCTGGCTGTAGCATGTGGCTTGTGGAATATTCGTTCCCTGACCAGGGATTGAACCTCTGTAACCTGCAGTGGAAGGGTGGAGTCTTAACCACTGGACCACCAGGGAGATCCCTATGGTCTCATTTTAGTTATAGTTTTTAATTTCTTTTCAGTTTTTCTTCATGTACTCAATCCGCCAAGTGGGCAGGTACTACGTTATACACATTTATATAGATTCTGCACAGTATAAGACATACAGGGATATATAAAGTAAATATCAAACATAGAGGCAAAATAAGACAGATGCATATATAACTTTAATGTATACCAGTGCTTCCTAAAGTCAAGGCTGCAGTGAATTAAGTAGAGTTTCCTAAATGGTGGTTAAAATGCACATTGTTGGGCCCTAACCTATTCTAGTGAATTAGAATGATGTAGTTGGGGCCCACAAATCTGTATTTGTAAATGACTTTCCAGGTCATGGTAGGTAAATGATGTATTCTTAGTTTTGCTGTGAACAATGGTAACAAGACTAGCTACCATTAGTGAACCTTCTGTGTGTGCAGAATTGAACAAGATGTTCTGCATGCATTACCCATCTAAGCCTAGCCAAAACCTCAGAGTGAACGCAGTGGTGTTTGATAGTGTATATATGGAGGCTTTGGCCCAGGTCGAAGCTGGTTTCCCTGCTCTGGCCCCTCTGAGGCTACAGTGCATAGCAGTGGATAAATCATCCACTTACCTTGCTTGAGAAAGGATAGAGAGTTTATGGAAGGAGTTTCAGGCCTCAGAATTTTCTCTGAGATGTCCATAGCTTCACAATCTATGGGAACCTCCAGGAAGAGGCAAGAGCAACACCCTCTTTCACTAAAATCAAATAAGTTATTTTAGCTTTCTTATACTAAAAACTGACCCCTTCTAAGAAACTTTTGTTTACAGCCATGTATACAAGTTATATTGCACTAAAATCAAATAAGTTATTTTAAAATCAAATAAATTATTTTAGCTTTCTTATGCTAAAAACTGACCCCTTCTAAGAAACTTTTGTTTACAACCACATATACAAGTTATATTGCACCAAGGTATTCTGGTTCTTGAGTTTGTAGTAAGAACTGTGGAAGAGGAATATGTTTAGAAATGTTGAATCAGTGTATAAAATTTGAAATCTGTTCAATTTTTACACTGAGAGGTTCTGTTTGCCAAAATTTCTGTGTTTTTTGGAAAACTAGTATGTATATTAATTTAAACTCTGTACAATTAGGGTGGAAAATATCAGGTTGTAGAAACACATAATAGAGGTGACATGGAAGATTCAGAAGTCCCAAGCCCTTGGAAAAAGAAAAAAAAATGAAACACGGACTGATCCAACTTTGTGGGCATTCTGCAAAACAGACAGAGGCTTATAGGAACCACACAAATTTACAATCAAGAAAAATCTATGTTCAAAACACTGTGAAATTTCATGGCATTTTTACTTGATACCCCATCCCTTGCCCTTGCCCCATTCCATTACCAATGCAGCACTATCTAGGTCTTGAGGAAATGGTGATCTAGCTCCCTGCCTTGAACTGGAGGGATCACAGCAGACCTTATGTAGAAATTAATGTGCATACCTGTTCAAACTTATTTTGGGATTACCTTAAAATCTGACGCGAGGTGTTCATTTTGTATAACTTGGAACCTGCATGAGAAAAACATCAGTCACTACTCTAAAAGTTACAAGGCTGATTGTAAGCATGGACTTACCTTGGATGAGAGCTTATGAGTGGAGTCATACAATAGACTCTTTAAGGACCTGAGAAGAAGTTGGGATGAGACTCTGGTAAACTAGGACATCTAAAGCAGTTATATGTGAGGAGGAATTTAGAAAGCTATGGGTATGCAAAGGTAAAAGACATACTCAGAAAAGTCCTCAGAAGAGCTTTAGAGCTTGTGCTGCTCTCTTAGACTCAGAGTATAAGCTAAGTGTAGCTAAATGGTAGAGGAATGCCTGAAAACAGAGCCAGTCTACAAAGATAGAGAGGTGGTTTACTTTTGTTTTTGCAGCTCCTGGCATTCAACGAAGTCACTATCAAACATTAGCGAAACATTAGATAAAGGAACCAGACTTCAGTGATCACACATAATTAGAAATAGTCTTTGCAAATATAGTTTGTAAAAACAAATGGACTCTTGTAACTTTCCAAAAAACAAAAAGTACCATGGGGAAGAGGGAGTACTTGATTTTAAGAATTGCCACATTATAAAAGTTAAATGTTCAGTTTTCAAGAGAAAATCACATGGCATAAAAAAAAAACCCAGGAAAACATGGTTCATTCTAGGGAGGAAATTAATTGATAGAAATTATCTGTAAGAATCCCAGATATCAAACATATTCTACAAAGACTTTATTTATTTTTAACATTTTTATTGGAGTATAATTACTTTACACTGGTGTGTTAGTTTCTGCTTTATAACAAAGTGATTCGGTTACACATATACATATGTTCCCATATCTCTTCTCTATCATGTCTCCCTCCGTCCCACCCTCCCTATCCCACCCCTCTAGGTGGTCACAAAACAACAAGCTGATCTCCCTGTGCTGCTTCCCACTAGCTATCTATTTTACGTACAGTAGTGTATATATGTCCATGCCACTCTCTCACTTTGTCACAGCTTACCCTTCCCCCTCCCCATATCCTCAAGTCCATTCTCTAGTAGGTCTGTGCCTTATTCCCGTCTTACCCCTAGGTTCTTCATGATCTTTTTTTTTTTTTAGATTGCATTTATATGTGTTAGCATACAGTATTTGATTTTCTCTTTCTGATTTACTTCACTCTGTATGACAGATTCTAGGTCCATCCACCTCACTACAAATATCTCAATTTCATTTCATTTTATGGCTAATATTCCATTGTATATATGTGCCACATCTTCTTTATCCATTCATCCAATGATGGACATTTAAGTTGCTTCCATGTCCTGGCTATTGTAAATAGAACTGCAACAGACATTTTGGTATATGACTGTTTTTGAATTATGGTTTTCTTAGGGTATATGCCCAGTAGTGTGATTGCTGGGTTGTATGGTAGTTCTATTTTTAGTTTTTTACAGAACGTCCATACTGTTCTCCATAGTGGCTGTATCAATTTACATACCCACCAACAGTGCACGAGTGTTCCCTTTTCTCCACACCCTCTCCAGCATTTATTGTTTCTAGATTTTTTGATGATGACCATTCTGTCCGGTGTGAGATGATATCTCATTGTAGTTTTGATTTGCATTTCTGTAATGATTAATGATGTTGAACGTTCTTTCAAGTGTTTGTTGGTAATATGTATATCTTTTTTGCAGAAATGTCTATTTAGGTATTCTGCCCAATTTTGGATTGGATTTTTTGTTATTGAGCTGCATGTGCTGCTTGTAAATCTTGGAGATTAATCCTTTGTCACTTGCTTCATTTGCAGATATTTTCTCCCATTCTGATGGTGGTCTTTTGGTCTTCTTTATTTCCTTTGCTGTGCAAAAGCTTTGAAGTTTCATTAGGTTCCATTTGTTTATTTTTGTTTTTCTTTCCATTTCTCTAGGAGGTGGGTCAAAAATGATCTTGCTGTGATTAATGTCATACAGTGTGCTGCCTATGTTTTGGCTCTAACAGTTTGTTAGTGACTGGCCTTACATGTAGGTTTCAATCCATTTTGAGTTTATTTTTGTGTATGGTGTTAGGAAGTGTTCTAATTTAATACTTTTACATGTACCTGTCCAGTTTTCCCAGCACCCCTTATTGAAGAGGCTGCCGTTTCTCCACTGTATATTCTTGGCTTCTTTATCAAAGATAAGGTGACCATATGTTAGTGGTTCTATCTCTGGGCTTTCTATCCTGTTCCATTGATCTATATTTCTGTTTTTGTGCCAGTACCATACTGTTTTGATTACTGTAGCTTTGTAGTATCATCTGAAGTCAGCCTGATTTCTACAGCCCTGTTTTTTGTTCTCACGATAGCTTTGGCTATTAGGGGACTTTTGTGTTTCCATACAAATTGTGAAATTTTTTGTTCTAGTTGTGAAAAATGCCAGTGGTAGTTTGATAGGGATTGCATTGAATCTGTAGATTGCTTTGGGTAGTAGAGTCATTTTCACACTGTTGATTCTTCCAATCCAAGAACATGGTATATCTCTCCATCTATTTGTATCACCTTTAATTTCTTTCATCAGTGTCTTACAATTTTCTGCATACAGGTCTTTTGTCTCCTTAGGTAGGTTTATTCCTAGATATTTTATTCTTTTTGTTGCAGTGGTAAATAGGAGTGTTTTATATCCTCAAGTCCATTCTCTAGTAGGTCTGTGCCTTATTCCCGTCTTACCCCTAGGTTCTTCATGATCTTTTTTTTTTTTAGATTGCATTTATATGTGTTAGCATACAGTATTTGATTTTCTCTTTCTGATTTACTTCACTCTGTATGACAGATTCTAGGTCCATCCACCTCACTACAAATATCTCAATTTCATTTCATTTTATGGCTAATATTCCATTGTATATATGTGCCACATCTTCTTTATCCATTCATCCAATGATGGACATTTAAGTTGCTTCCATGTCCTGGCTATTGTAAATAGAACTGCAACAGACATTTTGGTATATGACTGTTTTTGAATTATGGTTTTCTTAGGGTATATGCCCAGTAGTGTGATTGCTGGGTTGTATGGTAGTTCTATTTTTAGTTTTTTACAGAACGTCCATACTGTTCTCCATAGTGGCTGTATCAATTTACATACCCACCAACAGTGCACGAGTGTTCCCTTTTCTCCACACCCTCTCCAGCATTTATTGTTTCTAGATTTTTTGATGATGACCATTCTGTCCGGTGTGAGATGATATCTCATTGTAGTTTTGATTTGCATTTCTGTAATGATTAATGATGTTGAACGTTCTTTCAAGTGTTTGTTGGTAATATGTATATCTTTTTTGCAGAAATGTCTATTTAGGTATTCTGCCCAATTTTGGATTGGATTTTTTGTTATTGAGCTGCATGTGCTGCTTGTAAATCTTGGAGATTAATCCTTTGTCACTTGCTTCATTTGCAGATATTTTCTCCCATTCTGATGGTGGTCTTTTGGTCTTCTTTATTTCCTTTGCTGTGCAAAAGCTTTGAAGTTTCATTAGGTTCCATTTGTTTATTTTTGTTTTTCTTTCCATTTCTCTAGGAGGTGGGTCAAAAATGATCTTGCTGTGATTAATGTCATACAGTGTGCTGCCTATGTTTTGGCTCTAACAGTTTGTTAGTGACTGGCCTTACATGTAGGTTTCAATCCATTTTGAGTTTATTTTTGTGTATGGTGTTAGGAAGTGTTCTAATTTAATACTTTTACATGTACCTGTCCAGTTTTCCCAGCACCCCTTATTGAAGAGGCTGCCGTTTCTCCACTGTATATTCTTGGCTTCTTTATCAAAGATAAGGTGACCATATGTTAGTGGTTCTATCTCTGGGCTTTCTATCCTGTTCCATTGATCTATATTTCTGTTTTTGTGCCAGTACCATACTGTTTTGATTACTGTAGCTTTGTAGTATCATCTGAAGTCAGCCTGATTTCTACAGCCCTGTTTTTTGTTCTCACGATAGCTTTGGCTATTAGGGGACTTTTGTGTTTCCATACAAATTGTGAAATTTTTTGTTCTAGTTGTGAAAAATGCCAGTGGTAGTTTGATAGGGATTGCATTGAATCTGTAGATTGCTTTGGGTAGTAGAGTCATTTTCACACTGTTGATTCTTCCAATCCAAGAACATGGTATATCTCTCCATCTATTTGTATCACCTTTAATTTCTTTCATCAGTGTCTTACAATTTTCTGCATACAGGTCTTTTGTCTCCTTAGGTAGGTTTATTCCTAGATATTTTATTCTTTTTGTTGCAGTGGTAAATAGGAGTGTTTTCTTAATTTCACTTTCAGATATTTCATCATTAGTGTATAGGAATGCCAGGTATTTCTGTGCATTAATATGGTATCCTGCTACTTTACCAAATTCAATGATTAGCTCTAATAGTTTTCTGGTAGCATGTTTAGTATTCTGTATGTAGAATATCATGTCATCTGCAAGCAGTGACAGCTTTACTTCTATTCCATTTGGATTCCTTTTATTTCTTTTTCTTCTCTGATTGCTGTGGCTAAAACTTCCAAAACTATGTTGAATAAGAGTAGTGAGAGTGGGCAACCATGTCTTGTTCCTGATCTTATTGGAAATGGTTTCAGTTTTTCACCATTGAGGATGATGTTGGCTGTGGGTTTGTCATATATGGCCCTTATTATTTTGAGGAAAGTTCCCTCTATGCCTACTTTCTGCAGGGTTTTTATCTAAATGGGTGTTGAATTTTGTTGAAAGCTTTCTCTGCATCTATTGAGATGATCATATGATTTTCCTCCTTCAATTTGTTAATATGGTGTATAACGTTGATTGATTTGCATATACTGAAGAATCCTTGTATTACTGGAATAAACTCCACTTGATCGTGGTGTATGATCCTTTTAATGTGCTGTTGGATTCTGTTTGCTAGTATTTTGTTGAGGATTTTTGCATCTATGTTCATCAGTGAAATTGGCCTGTACTTTTCTTTCTTTGTGACATCCTTGTCTGGTTTTGGTATCAGGGTGATGGTGGCCTCGTAGGATGAGTTTTGGAGTGTTCCTCCTTCTGCTATATTTTGGAAGAATTTGAGATGGATAAGTGTTAACTCTTCTCTAAATATTTGACACTATTCTTCTGTGAAGCCATCTGGTCCTGGGCTTTTGTTTGTTGGAAGATTCTATCAACTGTGATTTTTAATCACAGTTTCAAATTCAGTGCTTGTGATTGGTGTGTTCATATTTTCTATTTCTTCCAGGTTCAGTCTTGGCAGGTTGTGCATTTCTAAGAATTTGTCCATTTCTTCCAGGTTGTCCATTTTATTGGCATAGAGTTGCTTATAGTAATCTCTCATGATCCTTTGTATTTCTGCAGTGTCAGTTGTTACTTCTCCTTTTTCATTTCTAATTCTATTGAGTTGAGTCTTCTCCCTTTTTTTCTTGATGAGTGCAGCTAATGGTTTTTCAATTTTTGTTATGTTCTCAAAGAACAAACTTTTAGTTTAATTAATCTTTGCTATCATTTCCTTCATTTCTTTTTCATTTATTTCTGATCTGGTCTTTATGATTTCTTTCCTTCTGCTAACTTTGGGGTTTTTTTGTTCTTCTTTCTCTAATTACTTTAGGTGCAAGGATGGGTTGTTTATTTGAGATGTTTCCTGTTTCTTAAGGTAGGATGTATTGCTATAAACTTCCCTCTTAGAACTGCTTTTGCTGCATCCCATAGGTTTTGGGTCATCTTGTCTCCATTGTCATTTGATTCTAGGTATTTTTTGATTTCCTCTTCGATTTCTTCAGTGACCAGTTCGTTATCAAGTAGTGTATTGTTTTGCCTCTATGTGTTTAAATTTTTTACAGATCTTTTCCTGTAATTGATATCTAGTCTCATAGCGTTGTGGTCGGAAAAGATACTTGGTATGATTTCAGTTTTCCTAAATTTACCAAGGCTTTAATTGTCACCCAAAATATGATTTATCGTGGAGAATGTTCCATGAACACTTGAGAAAAATGTATATTCTGTTGTTTTTGGATGGAATGTCCTATAAATATCAATTAAGTCCATCTTGTTTAATGTATCATTTAAAGCTTGTGTTTTCTTATTTATTTTCATTTTGGATGATCTGTCCATTGGTGAAAGTGGGGTGTTAAAAGTCCACTACTATGAATGTGTTACTGTCGATTTCCCCTTTTATGGCTGTTAGTATTTGCCTTATGCATTGAGGTGCTCCTGTGTTGGGTGCATAAATATTTACAATTGTTATATCTTCTTCTTGGATCGATCCCTTGATCATTATGTAGTGTCCCTCTTTGTCTCTTCTAATAGTCTTTATTTTAAAGTCTATTTTGTCTGATATGAGAATTGCTACTCCAGCTTTGTTTTGAGTTCCATTTGCATGGAATATCTTTTTCTATCCCCTCACTTTCAGTCTGTTTGTGTCTGTAGGTTGAAGTGGGTCTCTTGTAGACAGTATATATATGGGTCTTGTTTTTGTATCCATTCATCCAGTCTGTGTCTTTTGGTGGGAGCATTTAATCCATTTACATTTAAGGTAGTTATCGATATGTATGTTCCTATTCCCATTTTGTTAATTGTTTTGGGTTTGTTATGGTAGGTGTTGTTCTTCTCTTGTGTTTCTTGCCTAGAGAAGTTCCTTTGGCATTTGTTGTAAAACTGGTTTGGTCATGCAGAACTCTCTTAGCTTTTCCTTGTCTGTAAAGATTTTAATTTCTCCATCAAATATGAATGAAATCCTTGCTGGGTAGAGCAATCTTGGTTGTAGGTTTTTCTCCTTCATCACTTTAAATATGTCCTGCCACTTCCTTCTGGTTTGCAGAGTTTCTGCTGAAAGATCAGCTGTTAACCTTATGGGGATTCTCTTGTATGTTATTTGTTGTTTTTCCCTTGCTCCTTTTTGTTTGTTTTGTGAGTTTTTCGTTTTGTTTTTTTTGTGGTACGCAGTCCTCTCACTGTTGTGGCCCCTCCCGTTGCAGAGCACAAGCTCCGGACGCGCAGGCCCAGTGTCCATGGCTCACAGGCCCAGCCGCTTTGCGGCATCTTTGCTGCTTTTAATATGTTTTCTTTGTATTTCATTTTTGATAGTTTTATTAATATGTGTCTTGGCATGTTTCTCCATGGATTTATCCTGTATGGGACTCTCTGTGCTTCCTGGACTTGATTAACTATTTCCTTTCCCATATTAGGGAAATTTTCAAGTATAATCTCTTCAGATATTTTCTCAGTCCCTTTATTTTTCTCTTCTTCTTCTGGGACCCCTATGATTTGAATGTTGGTGCGTTTAATGTTGTCAAAGAGGTCTCTGAGACTGTCCTCAGTTCTTTTCATTCTTTTTTCTTTATTCTGCTGTGCCGTAGTTATTTCAACTATTTTATCTTCCAGGTCAATTATCCGTTCTTCTGACTCTGTTATTCTGCCATTGATCCCTTCTAGAGTATTTTTCATTTCATTTATTGTGTTGTTCATCATTGTTTGTTTCATCTTTAGTTCTTCTAGGTCCTTGTTAAACGTTTCTTGCATTTTGTGTATTCTATTTCCAAGATTTTTGTATCATCTTTACTATCAATATTCTGAATTCTTTTTCAGGTAGACTGCCTATTTCCTCTTTATTTGTTAGGTCTGGTGGGTTTTTATCTTGCTCCTTCATGTTTTTCTGTCTTCTCATTTTGCTTATCTTACTGTGTTTGGGGTCTCCTTTTTGCAGGCTGTAGGTTCGTAGTTCCCATTGTTTTGGTGTCTGTCCCCAGTGGTAAGGTTGGTTCAGTGGGCTGTGTAGGCTTCCCAGTGGAGGCGACTACTGCCTGTGTTCTGGTGGATGAGGCTGGATCTTGTCTCTCTGGTTGGCAGATCTATATCTGGTGGTGTGTTTTGGCATGTCTGTGGCCTTATTATGATTTTAGGCAGCCTCTCTGCTAATGGGTGGGGTTGGTTTCTTGTCTTGCTAGTTGCTTGGCATAGGGTGTCCAGCACTGTAGCTTGCTGGTCGTTGTAGCTTGCTGGTCGTTGAGTGAAGCTGGGTGCTGGTGTTGAGATGGAGATCTGTGGGAGATTTTTGCCATTTGATATCACAGGGAGCTGGGAGGTCACTTGTTGCCCAGTGTCCTGAAGTTGGCTCTCCCACCTCAGAGACACAGTACTGACTCCTGCCTGCAGCACCAAGAGCATTTCATTCACATGGCTCAGAATAAAAGGCAGAAAAAATACGAAGAATGAAAGAAAGAAAGAGGTTAAAATAAAATAAAGTAAGATCAAGCAAAATAAAGTTAGTAAAATAAATATAATTATTAAGAAAAAAATTTTTTAAAAAGTAAAAATACAAACAAATAAAAAAACGGATAGTACACTAGGACAAATGGTGAAAGCAAAGCTATACAGACAAAATCTCACACAGAAGCATACACATACACACTCACAAAAAGAGAAAAAGGGAAAACAATAATATATATTAGTCCCAAAGTCCACCTCCTCAATTTGGGCTGATTTGTTGTCTATTCATGTATTCCACAGATGCAGGGTATATCAAGTTGATTGTGGAGCTTTAATCCGCTGCTCCTGAGGCTGCTGGGAGAGATTTCCCTTTCTCTTCTTTGTTTGCACAGCTCCTGGAGTTCTGCTTTGGATTTGGCCCCGCCTCTGCATGTAGGTTGCCTGAGGGCATCTGTTTTTTGCTCAGACAGGACGGGGTTAAAGGAGCAGCTGATTCGGCGGCTCTGGCTCACTCAGGCCAGGAGAAAGGAGGGGCACGGAGTGCGGGGCGGGCCTGCGGCGGCAGAGGCCAGTGTGACGTTGCACCAGCCTGAGGCGTGCTGTGCGTTCTCCCGGGGAAGTTGTCCCTGGATCCTGGGACCCTGGCAGTGGTGGGCTGTACAGGCTCCCTGGAAGGGGTGTGTGGATAGTGACCTGTACTCGCACATAGGCTTCTTGGTTGGCTTCCTAGTGTGTGGAAAACTCTCCTCCTTCATTGCTCCCTACCACTGGTGCAGTTCCCGTCCCTATTCTTTTGTCTCTGTTTTTTCTTTTGCCCTACCCAGGTATGCGGGGAGTTTCTTGCCTGTTGGGAGGTCTGAGGTCTTCTGCCAGCGTTCAGTAGGTGTTCTGTAGGAGTCGTTGCATGTGTAGATGTATTTCTGACGTATCTGTGGGAATGATGGTGATCTCTTCGTCTTACTCTTCCGCCATCTTCCTCAACTCCCTCTACAAAGAGTTTAAAACACACGTGTAATTTATCATCAAAAAGCGTAATAAAAATGGGCAAAATACTACAGTAAGTCTAGAAAACAGTGTGAACAAAATGAGAATACTGACAAAGGAAAATGCTGTATGCTAATGATGAACAATCGGTAAAGAAAACATAAATAAAAGAAGGTTATTCCATGCTCATGGATTTGAAGACTTAACATTATTCAAAGGATTATACTATCCATGGTAATCAGTAGTTTTAGTGCAATCCCTGTCAAAGCCCTAATAGTGTTTTCTTTTTCAGAAATAGAAAATCCGTCCTCAACTTCATATGGAATTTCAAGAGATCCCCTAGGTAGCCAAAACATTTTGCAAAAGAAAGACCAAGGTGAAAGGACTCATACTTCCTGATTTCAAAACTTAGCACAAAGCTACAATAAGTAAAACTGTGTGCTACTGGCATAAGGACAAACATATGGACCAATGGAATAGAATACAGAGCCCATATATAAGCTCTCATATATATGGTCAATTGATTTTCCACAAAGGAGTCAAGACTGTTATTCATTACTGGAAAGGACACTCTGTTCAACAAATGGTGTTTGGAAAACTGGATATTCACATGCAGGGGAATGAAGCTGGACCCTTACTTTACACTATAAAAAGGTTAACTTAGAATTGATGAAGGATGTAAATGCAAGAGCTATGATTACAAAACTCTTTGAGGAAAACACAGAGGAAAATCTTCAGAGCATTGGATTTGGTAGTCTTTTCTTGGATATAACACAAGACAGCACAGAGAATAAAAGAAAAAATAGAAACTTTGTAATTCAAATAAAGTGTTATGCATTAAGTGATGCCAGCAGTTAAAAGGTATCCACAAAAATCAGAGAAAATATTTGCAAATCATATATTTTTTAAGTAGCATGCAGAACAAGAACAAAAAAACTCTTAAACCTAACAAAAGAAAGGCAAACAATTCAATTGAAAGGGGGTAAAACCTAAACAGATATTTCTCGAAAGAAGATGGACAAATGGCTAGTAAGCATATGAAAAAATGGTCAGCATCATTAATCATTGAGGAAATGCAAAGCCAAGAACAGTGAAATAATATTTCCCACACAATAAGATGGTATAATTTAAAAACTGCAAATAACAAGCGTTGGTGAGGATATGGAGAAATCGAACCCTTGTGTGTTGCTGTTGATTACAAAACATGCAGCCATTCTGGAAAGCAGTTTGAGAATACTTCAAAAAGTACAACTTACTGTACGATCCAGCAGTTCCACTGCCAAATTTATCTATATGTAAAAGAGTTTAAAACAGGTATTCATATGAATTCATACATATTCATAGCAGCATTATTTTTCAGTAGAAAAGAGATAGAAATAGCTTGTGCCTATCAGCCGATGAATGCATATATATTCAATTATATATAGAATGGAATATTATTCAGCCATAAAAAGGAATGAAGTAGTTGACATGCTATGTGTTTGAATCTCAGAAATGTTATTATAAATGAAAGGAGCCAGACATAAGTTGTATGATTTTGTATGATTTTTTTATATGAAATATTCACAATAAGTAAATCATTAGAGGAAAAAAAGTGATTGTCATTTGCTTAAGGTCAGGGAACCAGTGATACTGCCTGTTCAAAGGGTTACAAGTTTCCTCTTGGGGCAGTGGAAATGTTTTGGAACTAGATACGAAGCAGTGGCTGTACAACATGGTGATTGCATTTACTGCCACAGAATGGTTCAGTTTCAAAGCATTGTGTTAGGTGCATTTGAGCTCTCTAAAACATATATGAGCACAGTATGGGAATTGTTTTCAAATTCTCTGTGGTTTATCAAAGATGATCTCAAGGGATGTTAGCATTTTTTTCTTACTAACATTACTGTTTTTCTTTAGGAAACAAAGATTTTAAAAGCTAGTTAAAATGGTACCACAATTATTTGCCATTTTAGTCACAATCCATCAGTATCACTTAATCACTGGTTTAAATTATAAAAAATTTTATTAAACGTGCAAGTAGTGAGAAAATTTTCTTTTAAATCTAACAAGAATGGAGAGTGGGGTGGGCCAACTGCCCAATGAGAGTTGGAGACCTATAATTGGAGTGAAATGACTGCTTTAAAGAGAAGGGAAGCATTACATCTCTCTTCAAATAGTTTGTCTTATTCTGTTACAGAGCCTGGTGAACCTTACCAATGGTTTCAAGAATTTCTCCTTTATTACTGACTCTCTGCAGGATTTTTCTCAGAATTCGGGCTCACTTGTAGATTCTCATTTGCCTCAACAGTTCTGTGATGCTTCATCTCAAACGGATATCATTGGAGAGGTATGCTTGCTTAAGGGACAAGAAACAAGTGTGCTGAGAGAGAAGGGCTTCTTTTGTGTTGCCATCAGCAGTTTTGTTTAATTTTCCATTTTCACAAATATTTAATGTTTTATGCAGTTAGGTTGAAAGACAGCATATTGTTTGATTCCCTCTTGTGAAGGTTCAGTGGTATAGGATGCAGTTAAATTGTTAGCTACCTTTGTCCTTGTGACTTGGATTTTTTAAAAGAACCCTTTGCAGAGTTGAGATAAAACACTTTTTCAACAAAACATGACTTTCTAATGCACAGATTGGCAAGCTTTTTCTGTAAAAGGATCAGACAGTGAATGTATTAGGCTTTTCAGGGATGTGGTGTCTGTCATCTATTCAGCTCTGCCATCTAGTACACAAGGACCCATAGGTTCTAGAAGAACAAATTGGTGTGGCTATGTTCCTATAAAACTTTACTTATAAAAATAGGTGGCAGAATGGATTTTTCCCCTGGTTGCCTGAGGATTGACTTTACAACACTAGGTTACTAAAGTCTTTGTAGCTGAGGCACTCTTGGCTTCTACTTTGATACGTTTGTCATTGTTCTGAAAAAAGGTTGGGAAATTTAGCTGAATTAAAATTAGTTTTGTTTGAGACTTGGTAGAATTTCAAAATGCACTTTTGATAATGTGTGAATCTTTGAGTTAGGCGAGGGTTGGGAATCAGTATTTGAAACTGGACTGTGAATATTTAAAAGCAGTACTTTTGTAATGTCATTGAGTGACATTTGCTGTTAAGTTTTTACCAAATAGAAAGCCACTTGGACTGCTTCTTTTTCCTAGGACTTATTAAACAGAGATGTGTAAGTGGAAAGGTGAAGACAGAAAAAGATGAGAGAATAAAGAAAATAGATTGACATAAAACTCAGATCTTGAAATAATTAGCTACTGCAGGAGGAAGATGGTGGAAGAGTAACGCGGAGATCACTGTCCTCCCCACAGATACATAAGAAATACATCTACACGTGGAACAACTCCTACAGAACACCTACTGAACGCTGGCAGAAGACCTCAGACCTCCCAAAAGGCAAGAAACTCCCTGCGTACCTGAGTAGGGCAAAAGAAAAAAGAATAAACAGAGACAAAAGAATAGGGATGGGACCTGCACCAGTGGAAGGGAGCTGTGAAGGAGGAAAAGTTTCTACACACTAGAAGGGGCTTCGCGGGCGGAGACTGCAGGTGGTGGGGGGGGAACTTCGGAGCCACGGAGGAGAGCACAGAAACGGGTGCGGAGGGCAAAGCATTGAGATTCCTGCACAGAGGATCAGTGCCAACTGGCACTCACCAGCCCAAGAGGCTTGTCTGCTCACCTGCCATGGCACGCGGGGCTGGGAGCTGAGACTCAGGCTTCGGTCGGAGCGCAAGGAGAGGACTGGGGTTGGCAGCGTGAACACAGCCTGCAGGGGGTTAATGCACCACGGCTAGCTGGGAGGGAGTCTGGGGAAAAGTCTGGACCTGCTTGAGAGTCAAGAGACTTTTTCTTCCCTCTTTGTTTCCTGGTGAACAAGGAGAGGGGATTATGAGTGCTGCTTAAAGGACCTCCAGAGACAGGCGCGAGCTGCGGCTAACAGCGTGGACCCCAGAGATGGGCATGAGACGCTAAGGCCACTGTTGCTGCCACCAAGAAGCCTGTGTGTGAGCACAGGTCACTCTCCACACCTCCCCTCCCGGGAGCCTGTGCAGCCTGCCACTGCCAGGGTACCGTGATCCAGGGACAACTTCCCAGTGAGAACACACGGCGAGCCTCAGGCTGCTGCAATGTCATGCCGGCCTCTGCCACATGGGCTCGCCCCGCATCCAGACCCTGCCCTCCCCGCAGCCTGAGTGAGCCAGAGCCCCCAAATCATCCCAAATTGTGGAGGTAGATTTTGAGAATTTTAATATATTAAAAGATATATTATTTTTTCCCCTTTTCCTTTTTTTGTGAGTGTCTATGTGTATGCTTCTATATGAGATTTTGTCTGTATAGCTTTGGTTTCACCATTTGTCCTAGGACTCTGCCCGTCTGGTTATTTTCTTACTTAAAAAAATTTTTTTTTCTTAATAATTATTTTTTATTTTAATAATTCTATTTTGTTCTATCTTTATTTTACTTTATCCTCTTTCTTGCATTCTTTCCTTCCTTCCTGCCTTCCTTCCTTCCTTGCTTCCTTCCTTCCTACCTCCCTCCCTCTCTCCCTCGCTCCCTTCCTCCCTCCCTCCCTCCCTCCCTTCATTGCTTTCTTTTTCTCCACACTGGTCCAAAAGACATGTCCCAGCTCCACGTAATATCACATGGTAAAAACCTCCCAGAGATCTCCATCTCACCACCAACACCCAGCTGAATTCAACACCAGCAAGCTAGAGTGCTGGACACCTTATGCCAAAAAATTAGAAGACAGTAACACAACCCCACCCATTAGCAGAGATGCTGCCAAAAAACTTAATAAGGCCAGAGACACGCCAAAACAAACCACCAGATGTGGACCTGCCCACCAGGAAGAAAAGATCCAGCCACATCCACCGGAACACAGGCACTAGTCTCTTTCACCAGGAAGCCTATACAACCCACTGAACCAACCTTAACCACTGGGGGCAGACACCAAAAATAACGGGAACCACGAACCTGCAGCCTGCAAAAAGGAGACCCCAAACACAGTAAGATGAGCAAAATGAGAAGACAGAAAAACACACAGCAGAAGGAGCAGGATAAAAACCCACAAGACCTGACAAATGAAGAGGATATAGGCAGTCTACCTGAAAAAGAATTCAGAATAATGTTAGTAAAGATGATTCAAAATGTTTGAAATAGAATAGAGAAAATGCAAGAAACATTTAACAAGAACCTAGAAGAACTAAAGAGGAAACAAGCAATGATGAAAAACACAATAAATGAAATTAAAAATACTCTAGAAGGGACCAATGGCAGAATAACTGAGACAGAAGACCGGATAAGCGACCTGGAAGATAAAATAGTGGAAATACCTACTGCAGAGCAGAATAAAGTAAAAAGAATGAAAAGAACTGAGGACAGTCTCAGAGACCTCTGGGACAACAGTAAACGCACCAACATTCAAATCATAGGGGTCCCAGAAGAAGAAGAGAAAAAGAAAGGGACTGAGAAAATATTTGAAGAGATTATAGTTGAAAACTTCCCCAGTATGGGAAAGGAAATAGTTAATCAAGTCCACGAAGCACAGAGGGTCCCATACAGCATAAATCCATAGAGAAACGCACCAAGACACATATTAATAAAACTATCAAAAATTAAATACAAAGAAAACATACTAAAAGCAGCAAGGGAAAAACAACAAATAACACACAATGGAATCCCCATAAGATTAACAGCTGATCTTTCAGCAGAAACTCTGCAAGCCAAAAGGGACTGGCAGGACATATTTAAAGTGATGAAGGAGAAAAACCTACAACCAAGATTACACTACCCAGCAAGGATCTCACTCAGGTTTGATGGAGAAATTAGAACTTCACAGACAAGCAAAAGCTGAGAGAGTGGAGCAGCACCAACCAGCTTTACAAGAAATGCTAAACGAACTTCTCTAGGCAAGAAACACAAGAGGAGGAAAAGACCTACAGTAACAAACCCAAAACAATTAAGAAATGGGAATAAGAACATACACATCGATAATTACCTTCAATGTAAGTGGATAAATGCTTCCATCGAAAGACACAGACTGCCTGAATGGATACAAAAAGAAGACCCATATGTATGCTGTCTATAAGAGACCCACTTCAGACCTAGGGACACATACAGACTGAAAGTGAGAGAATGGAAAAAGATCTTCCATACAAATGGAAATGAAAAGAAAGCTGGAGTAGCAATTCTCATCTAAGACAATATAGATTGAAAATAAAGACTATTACAAGAGACAAAGAAGGACACTATATAATGATCAAGGGATCAATCCGAGAAGAAGATATAACGATTGTAAATATTTATGCACCCAACATAGGAGCACCTCAATACATAAAGCAAATACTAACAGCCATAAAAGGGAAATTGACAGTAACACATTCATAGTAGGGGACTTTAACAACCCACTTTCACCCATGGACAGATCATCCAAAATGAAAATAAAAAAAGAAACAGAAGCTTTAAATGATACATTAAACAAGATGGACTTAATTGATATTTATAGGGCATTCCATCCAAAAACAACAGAATACACATTTCTCTCAAGTGTTCATGGAACATCTCCACGATAGATCATATCTAGGGTCACAAATCAAGCATTGGTAAATTTAAGAAAATTGAAATTGTATCAAGTTTCCTTTCCGACCACAATGCTATGAGACTAGATGTCAACTACAGGGAAAGATCTGTTGAAAATATAAACACATGGAGGCTAAACAATACAGTACTTAATAACGAAGTGATCACTGAAGAAATCAAAGAGGAAATCAAAATATACCTAGAAACAAATGACAGTGGAGACACGAGGAACCAGAACCTATGGGATGCATTAAAAGCAGTTCTAAGAGAGGTTTATAGCAATCAATCCTACCTTAAGAAACAGGAAACATCTCGAATTAACAACCTAACCTTGCACCTAAAGCAAATAGAGAAAGAAGAACAAAAATACCCCAAAGTTAGCAGAATGAAAGAAATCATAAAATCAGATCAGAAGTAAATGAAAAAGAAATGAAGGAAACGATAGCAGATATCAGTAAAACTAAAAGCTAGTTCTCTGAGAAGATAAACAGTATTGATAAACCATTAGCCAGACTCAGCAAGAAAAAAAGGGAGAAGACTCAATAGAATTAGAAATGAAAAAGGAGAAGTAACAACTGCATTCTTCAGGAAGTGGTACTGGGAAAACTGGACAGGTACATGTAAAAGTATGAGATTAGATCACTCCCTAACACCATACACAAAAATAAGCTCAAAATGGATTAAAGACCTACATGTAAGGAGAAAAACTATCAAACTCTTAGAGGAAAACATAGGTAGAACACTCTATGACATAAATCACAGCAAAATCTTTTTTGAACCTCCTTCTAGAGAAATGGAAATACAAAAATAAACAAATGAGACCTAATGAACCTTCAAAGCTTTTGCACAGCAAAGGAAACCATAAAAAAGACCAAAAGACAACCCTCAGAATGGATGGGAACATATGTGTATGTATAACTGGTTCAGTTTGTTGTAAAGCAGAAACTAACACACTATTGTAAAGGAATTATACTCCCATAAAGATGTTAAAAAAATTGTTATATTGCAGGTTTGGAATTTGAGGCTCAGAGAGGTGAAGTGACACAGCTAAGGTCACACAGCTTATTCTTGTTTGATTGTAAATCTTGTGTTGTTAACAGTACTACTCATTAAATGTTCAAAATGAGAAAAAAAATAATTAGCTACTATTTTGAAACTCAGCAAACGTTTCCTCTTTTGGAAGTATAGTAAATAATGACTATTTCTTGAATTTTCTGGAACAGCCTACTTTCAGTTTTCCCCTCATTTTTCCTAATAGTACACTTGTACATTTTCAACCACATGTATTATGTGGTTTAAAGAATATGGTCACTAACTGTAACACACAGGGAAGAATCTGTTAACCCAAAAAATAATTTTTTTTTCTAAAGATTTTGGAGTGACTGAGAGAAGGAAAGAAGTCTGACTCACTCCGTTTCT
The DNA here is from genome assembly GCF_003031525.2 of Neophocaena asiaeorientalis asiaeorientalis. NCBI lineage: Eukaryota > Metazoa > Chordata > Mammalia > Artiodactyla > Phocoenidae > Neophocaena > Neophocaena asiaeorientalis. The sequence goes on from NW_020171795.1 coordinate 37,737, forward strand.
TTAATTAGTCATTGCTTCTTGTCAGGAGGTTAGAATTAGAATGTATTTATTTCTAACTAGCATGAGGAGAAACGGGTTAGATCAAAGACTTTTATAATGATTTATATAGAATGTCCTAAACCTTTTGGTGTGAAGCTTGTTACAGAGTTATAATAACAATAGCAGTAAATTATTTTTATTGACGAAACTCTGAAGTGTATGGGGACAGGCATCTTTGCACGTCTGACCTCATTGTAACCAGTTGTTCCCATCTCTGTTACGTAGTATGATGAGGAGACTAAAGTGCCAGGTTACCTAAGGTGTTAAAGCTGAAAGAGGCAAGTCTGGGTTCAGAATTACATCTCTGATGATTAAACTCCAGCACTGTCTTACTACATCATGTTACTGTAGAGAAAAATACCAAAAAGCTATGCCCAATATCATAAGTACATATGATATCCTATATTAGCTCTTGATATGTGGGTTTTAAAACTGCAGTCAAAGTGTCAGGTCAATTAGGAAGTCTCAGATTAGGTGACCAAACAAGCAAGAATGTACAAGGGGGAAAAGACAGTCTCTTCAATAAGGAGTGCTGGGAAAACTGGACAGCTACATGTAAAAGAATGAAATTAGAACATTCTCTGACATCATACACAAAATAAACTCAAAATGGGTTAGTAAGACCAGACGCTATAAAACTCTTAGAGGAAAACATAGGAAGAACAGTCTTTGACATAAATCACAGCAAGATCATTTTTGACCCGCCTCCTAGAGTAATGAAAATAAAAACAAAAGTAAATAAATGGGACCTCATTAAACTAAAAATCTTCTACCCAGCAAAGGAAACCATAAACAAAATGAAAAGACTAGGGAAAGACAGATGAGAAAAAATATTTGCAGTGACCAACAAGGGATAAATCTCCAAAATATACAAACAGCTCATGCAGCTGGATATCAAAAAGAAACAAGGCAATCAAAAAAATGGGTGGAAGATCTAAGTAGACATTTCTCAAAATAAGACATACTGATGGCCAAAAGTCACATGAAAATGTGCTCAACATCACTAATTATCGGAGAAATGCAAATCAAAATTACAATGCGGTATCACCTCACAGCAGTCAGAATGCCCATTATCAAAAAGTCTACAAGCAATAAATTCCACTGTTGTTGGAAATGTAAACTGGTGCAGCCACTATGGATAACAGTATGGAGCTTCCTTAAAAAGCTAAAAATAGAGCTACATATGATCCTGCTATCCCAATCCTGGGCATATATCCAGAGAAAACCATAATTCGAAAAAATACATGCACTCCAGTGTTCACTGCAGCACTATTTACAATAGCCAGGGCATGGAAGCAAGCTAAGTGTCCATTGACCATGGAATGATAAAGATGTGGTACATATATACAATGGAATACTACTCAGCCATAAAAAAGAATGAAATAATGCCATTTGCAGCAATATGGATGGAACTAGAGATTACCATACTAAGTGAAGTAGGTCAGACAGAGAAAGACAAGTATCATATGATATTGCTTATATGTGGAATCAAAAAAATGATACAAATGAACCTATATACAAAACAGAAATAGCGTCACAGATGTAGAAAACAAACTGTGGTTAGACGGGGAAAGGGGAGGAGGGATAAACTGGAAGATTGGGATTGACATATAGACACTACTATGTGTAAAGTTTATAGCTAATAAGGACCTACTCTATAGCATAGGGAACTCTACTCAACAGTCTGTAATGACCTACATGGGAAAATAATTTTAAAAAGAGTGGATACATGTATATGTAAAACTGATTCACTTTGCTATACACCTGAAACTAACACAACATTGTAAATCACCTATACTCTTCAGCATGGCAGTTTGTTTCACCAAAATGTGCAAGCTGAGAAGGCAATAGAGAAAGTCACCTAACATGATGGGAGTAACAATCCATTGTAACCTAATCACAGAAATGACTTTTCTTTACCTTTGCTTTTTTCTGTTGGATCGAATCAAGTCACTGGGTCCAACCTACTTTCTAGTAGAGGTGAACACACCTGGGCTGAATAACAGAAAGTGAAGATTGTTGAGGGCCAACTTAGAAGTGTATCTATTTTAGCTAATATTGTGAGTCAGTTTTGAGGGCAGGTGTTAGGTATATGACATGTTTTTCAAGAATAGGGATTTGTAACCAGAGACTTATAAGCAATATCAGCATAACATTGGAATTTGGAATTTGTGGTACATGGTATAGGACTATATAGAAACAGACAGGAGCCATTTTGGTATTTTTTAATTGTAGGTTGCTTTGTTTTTGACTAAAACATTTTTATTTGTCTCAAAGAAGAGTGAAGCCTACAAGTTTGTAAATTACTTTTAGAAGAGAGTTAAGGAGTGAAGTGTATTAATCTCACTGAAGAATCAGCTCAGTGATAAAGAGGGTGATGAAAAGACAAGTAGAGCATTTCCCCTCTGGAAAGTTTCTGAAGATGTCAAACTTCATATCTAAATATGTATACTGAGCAGAGTTTGTGGAAAGGGGGAGCTGATAGAACTGTTTAAATATATGATTGTGACTCATTTCATTGGAGAATTTTCAGTGCACCATAAGCCACTTCTTCATCTTGTCATTCAGTATATTTCCAAGGCAATACACGTATAGAGAAATTCACAATAGAAACTTATCAAAATGTGTATCAACAAATAAATTACTAATCATTCAAGTAGAATGTTCTTAAATATTTGTTGACATGAAGTTATTAAAAGGAAAAAGACTCAGTGGTCATAATATATGATCTAATAAAGTCAAGTCTACACCTAGAAGGATTTTTTAAAAATTTATTTATTGTTGGCTGCGTTGGGTCTTTGTTGTTGTGTGCAGCCTTTCTCTAGTTGCAGCGAGCGGGGGCTACTCTTCGTTGTGGTGCGCGGACTTCTCATTGTAGTGGCTTCTCTTGTTGTGCAGCATGGGCTATAGGTGCGCGGGCTTCATTAGTTGCAGCATGCAGGCTCAGTAGTTGTGGCTTTGCAGGCTCTAGAGCACAGGCTCAGTAGTTGCGGTGCACAGGCTTAGTTGCTCCACGGCATGTAGGATCTTCCTGGACGAGGAATTGAACCCGTGTCCCCTGCATTGGCAGGAGGGTTCTTAACCCGTGCACCACCAGGGAAGCCCCTGAAGGATTTATTGAAAATACATTTTTATGACATTTCCAGGAATGAAAAAAAGTAAGCCACAGTTGTGTTTCGTATAGGTCTTTTTGTTTTGTCTAGCATGTCGATCACTTCAGTGTAATTAGTAGGAAAAATATTTAAATACAACTACTGATTGGATCCAGAACACCACATTTTATATTCTAGCTCTTAAAGTAATATTGCCCAATCCCAGTCATTTTTATTCTTTGATTTCCTTATTTTTACATTTTGTTCTTTTATATAGCATACCATATTGGAGAGAGTTATCCTATATCCCAAACACATACTAGTTTGTCTTCTTCAGGTTTTATTATTTCTTAGTAGGACATGATCATTCCATATTCATTGAGAAACTGGATATTTGAGAACAGTGTACAAAATGGGATAACATTTTAAACCTTTGTATCAACTCTTAATAAATTATTTCTTTCTTTAAAAACTTCAATTCTGGGCTTCCCTGGTGGCCCAGTGGTTGAGAGTTCCCCTGCCGATGCAGGGGACATGGGTTTGTGCCCCAGTCTGGGAAGATCCCACGTGCCGCGGAGTGGCTGGGCCCGTGAGCCATGGCTGCTGAGTCTGCGTGTCCGGAGCCTGTGCTCCTCAACAGGAGAGGCCACAACAGTGAGAGGCCCGCGTACTACAAAAAACAAAAACAAAAACAAAAACTTCAATTTTGTTTGATATAATAACAAACAAATATTTTTCCACTGGGGAAAAAAAGTCCACTGTTTATATAATATTAAACCCGGATTCCCAAACCCCTCTGGTCAGAGATTGCAACAGAATTTTATTTGGTACATTTCCTTCCAGTGCTTTGAAAAATTGAAATTTAAAGAAGAATTAAAAGAGTATTTTTAACTGTTGCTGAAATTTAAATGAATTTACAATTTTGAAAATGTTTTAATATGAATTTTTATTATTTTTCTTTTATTCCCCAAAGTTTGCATTTGATGATAAAGCAAACCTTGTAGACCAAGTCAGACTTAATTGGCAATGTGAGGAGGCCAGAAAGAGGTAAGACACTCATTTAAAAAATCTTGCCTTCTGCTTACTTCTTTTTCCCTGGAGAGAAATTGAACACAGTTCAGTATGTGTCTACCTACAATTTTACCAAAATGCAGTGTCTAATGTAATACAAAATAATGGATTCTCATTTTTTGTTTAGCTTCCGAATACATGCAACAAAATGTCAAGTGCATTTAAAATGTCAAATTCAAAATATTGCTAACACTTGTAAAGATCTGATTCATTAAGAATGGAGATTTTTTCAGCTTTTTTTTATCCTTCTGGCTGAGAACTCCCTTTTTCCTTCCTCTTAGACTATCAGTCCCTCAGACCAGCCTAAGTTAAACTATTGTTTTTTCCTTTTATTTATTTGGCTCAATAGGTTAATGTTGAGCCATTAATGGAAAAAGCCACACATAATTGTTTTCAAAGACATTTTAAGTACTAGAGTAACAGGTAATAGCAGTAGATATTCCATTTCATTTTATTTGAAAGAATTTAGATGCAATTATTTATATTGACCTAAATAATAATGAATAGTCTGGCTTCTGAAATTCAATATTTGACTATATTTGTGCCTGTTTGTTTATCTTTCCTAGTCTTAATTTTAGAACATGGGCAAAACTGAGACAATTAAGACGTCATATTTCTCCTCAAATGCTTAGGGCCCCTTGTTTTCAATATTGTCCCACTGCTTTAGCATTACTGTCACCTGCTTAGCGACTTTATCTCTTTTCACCCTTTGGTAACATGTTAAAACACAGTTGTTTAAAATATGTCCTACTTAAAGCTATAAAGCATATCAAAAAGAAATTTCTGTCGTCAAAAATGAAATACTATCTTGAAGACAAAACAGCAGGATACCAGCTAGTGTAAGGAGGATACTTTCTGGCTAAATAATTGGCTCTCATCATTGTGTATAATTTATGTATGTCTGGAGTTTCACTTTTCTTGGCTTCTTAGAAAATGTAAAAATATCAACAGAAGTAGCTCACATGACTCCCTGCTAAGGACAAGCATTAACTGACCTAGGTCTTCGGTTTGCTAAGTGGTTTTATATTCAATTTGTTCTTGCTTGTTATGATGTAGTAGTGTTGGACTTTAAAATTTCCACATGTAATATTTCAAAATTCATTATCCATATTGATTATCTACAGTGGTCACATTATTAATCATATACTTCTTCTCTTTAGCTTGCTCGTATTTTTTGAGGGAATGTTGCCTCTTGTGAATATTCCTCTGGGCATTTTGCATGTTTGTTCTGAAAATGCACAGTGTAGGCTGGAATTTGCCAGGCTGTACTAAACTCAGAAAATAGGTCAATGCTATGCTTAGCAAGTAATTGTTACATGTTTTGCTGTAACATTTACCAAACACAGTGAGTGATTTCTTATTTTCTAGAGGTGTAACCTGTAAGGTTACAGTGAATAACCTTTAAAATGTCTAGGTAACTACTTAGGTAGATTATTCATGAAAGAACATTGCATTTCACCTTCTTACGTATATTTTATATTTTACATATATTTTATTTTTTAGAGCATTTTCAGGTTTACAGCAAAACTCAGTGGACAATATAGAGTTCGCATGTACTTCTTACCTATCTACACATATAACCTCCCTCACTATAAACATCTCCAGAGATGTACCAGAGGGTAGGTACATTTGTTAAAATTCATGAACCTACATTGTCACATCATAATCACCTGAAGTCCATCGTTCCTTTACATTAGGGTTCATTCATGGTATTGTACATTCTGTGCATTTGGACAAATGTATAATGACATGTATCCAATATTATGGTATTCAGTACAGTCTTTTCACTTCCCTAAAAATCCACAGTGCTCTGCCTACTCTTTCCTTCCTCAGCACTAACCTATGAAAACCACTGAGTATTTACTAACTCCATAGTTTTCCAGAAAGTCATATACATATAATCATGCAGTATGTAGCCTTTTCAGATTGACTTCGTTCACTTATAATACTGTGTAAGTTTCCTTCCTGTATTTCATGTCTTGATGGCTCATTCCTTTTTAGTGCTGAATAATATCCCATTGTTTAAATGTACCATAGTTTATTTCTCTGTTCATCTACTAAAGTAGGACATCTTGGTTGCTTCCAAGTTTATTTTTTTATCCTACGTACAATTTTATTGATGGAATAAACATATTTCCATTGATAAAATGTAAAAACATAAAGGAAACTGTTTCTTGATACATAGATGATATAAATAAAAGCAGGACAAAATTAATAAGCAGTGAGATGGAAACAGATTGCTTCCAAGATTTGTCTGTTATAAACGAAGCTGCTAAAAACATCCATGTGTAGATTTGTGTGGACATAAAATTTCAGCTCTTTTGGGTAAACACCAAGGAGTGTGACTGCTGGATCACATGGTAAGAGTATGTTTAGTTTTGTGAGAAGCTGCTAAAGTGGCTGTAGCGTTTTGCATTCCTTCCAGCAGTGAATGGGAGTTCCTGTTACTCCACATCCTCACCGGCATTTGACGTTGTCAGTGTCTTCATTTTGGCCATTCTAATAGGTGTGTAGTAGAATCTCACTGTTGTTTTAATTTTCATTTCCCTGGTGATGTATGATTTAGAGCATCTTTTTTTCATATGCTTTGCTGTCTATCTTCTTCAGTGAGGTGTCCATTAAGGTCTCTGGCCCATTTAATTGAGTTCTTTGTTCTCTCACTGTTGAGTTTTAGGTATTCTTTCTATATTTTGGATAACAGTTCTGATCAGATGTGTCTTTTGGAAATGTTTCCTCCCAGTCTGTGATTTGTTGTCTCACATGTGTTGGCATTGTCTTTCACTGAGCAGAAGTTTTAATTTTAATGAAGTTGAACTTACCCATTATTTCTTTCATGGATCATGCCTTTGGTATTTTATCTAAAATAACATTTCCAAACCAAGGTCTTATTAGTTTTCTCCTATGTAATCTCCTAAGAGTTTTACAGTTTTGCCTTTTATATTTAGGTCTTGAGTTAAATTTTGTGAAGGGTGTAAAGTCTGTGTCTAGATGATTTTTTTTTTTTGCATGTGGATGTCCAGTTGTTCCAGCACCATTTGATGAAAAGACTGTCTTTGCTATCATATTCTTTTGCCAGTACCACACTATCTTGATTACTGTACTGCTTTATATTAAGTCTTGAGGTCTCATAGTGTCAGTTCTCCAGCTTTGTTCTCTTCCTTCAGTATTGTGTTGACTGTTCTGGGCCTGTTGTCCCTTTAGAATCAATTTCTTTATGTCCACAAATATAAGTTGCTAGAATTTTGATTGGGATTGTTTTGTATTTATAGAGCAAGCTGGGAAGAAGTGACATCTTGACAGTGTCGAATCTTTCCTATCCATGAACATGGAATGTCTCTTCATTTATTTAGTTCTTCTTTGTTTCAGTTCATCATAGTTTTGTAATTTCCTTTGTATAGGTCTTGTACAAGTTTGGTTAGACTTATAACTAAGTATTTCATTTTTGGGGGTGCCATGTGAATGGTATTGTGTTTTAAATTTCAGATCCACTTGTTTATTGATGGTATTTAGGAAAGCAATTGACTTTTGTATAAGCTTGTATCCTTCAATCTTGCACTAATTGCTTAAGAGTTCCAGGGGAAATTTTTTTTTGTTATCAGTTTCTTTTGGGTTTTCCTCATAGATGATTATGTGAGCTGTGAACAAGGACTGTTTTATGTCTTTCTTTCCAATCTGTGCACAGTGTATTCCTTTTATTTTATTCCGTTAGTTAGGACTTCCATATGACGTTGAAAAGGATTAGTGATGGGGTAAACCGTTGTTTTGAAGTTGATCTCAGTGAGAAAGCTTGAGCTTCACACCATTAAGAATGGTATTGGGGCTTCCCTAGTGGCGCAGTGGTTGAGAATCTGCCTGCTAATGCAGGGGACATGGGTTCGAGCCCTGGTCTGGGAGGATCCCACATGCCGCAGAGCAACTAGGCCCGTGAGCCACAACTGCTGAGCCTGCGCGTCTGGAGCCTGTGCTCCACAACAAGAGAGGCTGCGATAGTGAGAGGCCCGCACACTGTGATGAGGAGTGGCCCCCACTTGCCACAACTAGAGAAAGCCCTCGCACAGAAATGAAGACCCAACACAGCCCAAAATAAATTAATAAAAAAATTAAAAACATAATGGTATTATTATTATTATTTTGTAGCTGTGCTTTATCAAATTGAGGAAGTTTCTATTTCTATTTTAGAGGGGTGTTTTTGGTTTTGTTTTTCATATATACTAAATGAATGCTAGATTTTGTCAGATGCTTGTTCTGCATCTCTTGATATGGTCACATGAACTTCTTTTTTAATCTGTTGCTGTGATGGATTATATTAATTGATTTTTGAATGTTGAACCAGCACATCTAGGATAAATTCCACTTGATGGTTGTGGTGTAAATCTTTTTGTGTTATGTTGGATTCAATTTGCTAATACTTAGTTGAGGATTTTAGCGCCTGTATTGTGAAGAGAATTTTAAAAATGAAGTTCATGGAGTTTTCAGTGTCCCTGTCTCGCAGAGTCTCAAATATCCAGAGGCAGCTGGCCCAGTTTGAGAGCGAGTCCTGGCCGGGCATGGCCGAGGCCGACAGGGACCGGCTGCCGCTCATCAAGAAGGAGGCCCTGCTTCAGGAGCTGCAGTTCATCATCCAGCAGAGGAGGCCGGCGGAGGACGTGGCCCGGCTGGAGGAGGAGCGGCGGCGCCTGGAGGAGGAGATCCAGCGCTCCCGGGCCACATCCGTGCAGGGTGCCACGGGAAGGTGGGCTGACTGGGCAGGCGGGGCCGGCTTCCGGCGGAGGAGCAGCTGGCAAAGCCGAAGCCTTGTTACTCAGGCAGCTACGGCCTGGCGGAAGGTGGAGGGAGCCGGTGCCTGCCGTCTGCAGGCGGTGCCCAGGGCTCGGAGGCTCCCGGTCCCTATTACAAGTGGGAGGTGGTCGAGAACCGGATAGAGTAAGGAAGACCGGGGAACCCACCACTTAGACCCCGCCCACTCCCGCTGCAGGTACCGGGTGCACCCGTCCCCTGTGTTTTCAGGACAGCTCCCAGGACAGGTGTCGGGTGTCCAGCCAACAGGGTGCCGGAGGCAGGTGGTGGTCGGCTCCGTGACCACGGAGGAACATCGTTCCTGACATCAGCAGCATCTCCGTTTCCGCAGTCTACCTCTTACTTTTATCTCCGACTTTGATTTCTCGCCAGCAAAGCCTGTCCTTTTGGCAGCAGGAAGTCTCCACTCTCTCGCGTGTCTTTCTGAACGTGCATCTCTTAAGTTGGTCTTGGGGCTCTTTCCCAGAGTGGGACACATGAAGCCAGCACAGAGTCCTTTGTCCTCTGTTGCTTGCCCTTTCATTGTGTGCCCTGTCTCCTGGTTTGCGTTTGCTGTGTGTGATCACAGATTGCTGTGTGATCACGGATTGTGTGGAAGGCTGGGTCTGCTTTCCACGTTGCACAGCTGTTAGAAGTTTGGGGATATTTGCTGAGCTTTGGAGAGCCCACCGCCCATTTGATAACATACTGGCTCCTTAAAATTCACTGTATTACCAGGATCATAAGCTGTATCTCTGTGAGCATTCTCTAGGTAGAGTTTAATAGTCACCTGAATTATTTGGTCAGTACAGATGCCCTTATAACGACTGTTTCATCGAATGTTAGGATTGTCCTCTGTATTTGCTGGGGGTTATCTCTGCTTGGTTATTCATCATTAATTGATAGGTCTGTGTCCTGTTCTTAGGGGCTAATGTCAGTGCTGGAGGAAAGCGGCGTGGTTTGGAGAGTCCAGCGCATAGGAATGGGCAGAGTGCGTGCTAATTTGCCTGGCATGGTAAAGTGCCCTCTCATCTCGCTCAAAATAAACCCAGAACTTATTGCTTCTGACTCTGCAAAGGGATATGAAATGGAAGTTTCATCTGTGCTCTTGTGCTTCTGTATTGTTTCTGCTTAATATCACTTTCCATTCTTCCCATGGCATTCTCTTGTGTACGTTCTGGGTGGGAGGCCCTGGCAATTCCACTTGGTTCTCTGTTAATGGGGTGGATTCAGTTCTGTGAATACTACTTGCTTCTCAGGACCTGACACCCACACACCAGTGACTGATTCTGCCCTTGCCATGTGGAGATCCCAGGGCACAAATCCAGGGAACCCCCAGAGCAGGTGTTACCATTATGCTTGGATTCAAGGCCTGGGTCCCCCAAACTTGTCCAGTTTATGCGGTCTTTTGTGGGAACAATGCAGGAACTGAGTCTTGGGATCTGAAACCATGGGGTGAAGAAGGAGAGGTGAACTTGTCTTCTGAGTATGAAATATATTGGTCCTGGGTCAGAAATGGTAAAGGGGAAAGGGAGGATGGATAAATTAGTTTGGGATTAAAATATACATACTAGTATATATAAAATAGATAACCATCAAGGACCTACAGTATAGCACTGGGAACTATACTCAAAATCTTGTAATAACCTATAATGGAATAGAGTATAAAAAGGGAATATCTGGGGCTTCCCTGGTGGCGCAGCGGTTGAGAGTCCGCCTGCCGATGCAGGGGACGCGAGTTCGTGCCCCGGTCTGGGAAGATCCCACATGCCACGGAGCGGCTGGGCCCGTGAGCCATGGCCACTAAGCCTGCGCGTCCGGAGTCTGTGCTCCGCAACAGGAGAGGCCACGACAGTGAGAGGCCCGAGTACG
>NW_020171795.1:48614-65558 GCF_003031525.2 Neophocaena asiaeorientalis asiaeorientalis
ACAAAGAGGAGAGGCCCCAAAAAAAAAAAAAAAAAAAAAAAAAAAAAAAAAAAGGGAATATCTGTTTATATATGTATATGTATAACTGAATCACTTGACTGTACACCTGAAACTAACACATTATAAAGCAACTATACTTCAGTAGAAATTAATAAAAAATAAACATTTAAAAAGTAAAGTACTATTTAAAGTATATGACTTAAAGATAGTAAATTAGACTCTACATTTTAAAATCTCTTATCTCTTAAAATACTCCTCTTTGTAGAAGGAGTTCTTAATGTTCTTGGAAGTTCACCTTCTTTAATGTGCAAACATGAGACTCTACTTCTAGGGCTGAACCCTGGCAAGTTTCCTGTATGTCTTTTGCTTCCTAGTTGAAAAAATGTGTACAGAAGTTTGGCATGTATTTAAGATTCCTATTTTTATAGAAAAACAGAACAGAAATATGGCCGCTTACATCCCAGACAGTTTTTACATCTCTCAATAATTGATAGACTGTCTTGTATAAATGTTTCCACCTCTGTTTTACAGGGAATTTACATTTACGTTCATCACCACCATGGTTACAACTTTTTTTTTCTTGTGATGAGAACCTATAAGATTTACTTTCATAGCAACTTTCAGATACACAATACAGAATGATTAAGTCTAGCACCTTTACTCATTTCACTCTGTCCTTCAGGTCTGGCCACCACCAATCTTCTCTCTGTATCTATGACCTTGTTAGTTTATTTGTTTGTTTTAGATTCCACATATAAGTGAGACCATACTTTATGTCTTTGACTTACCTCATTTTAGCACAGTACTGTCAAGATTTCTCCATGTTGTCACAAATGACAAGATTTTCTTCTTTTCTGGCTGAGTAATATTCCAAAGTGTGTGTGTATTTACCACATCTTCTTTATTCATTCACCTGACAATGGCCACTTACCTTGTTTGCATATCTTGGCTGTTGTAACTAATGCTGTTATAAATATTGGGATACATGTATCTTTTCAAATTAATGTTTTCACTTATTTCTTTTTGGATAAATATCCAGAAGTGGTGTTGCTTGATCATATGGTAACTCTATTTTTGATTTTTAAAGAACCTCCATATTATTGTTCATAGTGGCTGCACCAATTTACATTCCCACCAACTGTGTAGGAGGGTTCCCCTTTCTCCACATCCTCACTAACTCTTGTTATTTCTGTTCTTTTTGATAATAGCCATTCTGACAGGTGTGAGGTGGTATCTCACTGTGGTTTTGATTTGCACTTCTCTAATAATTAGAGATGTTGAGCATCTTTACATGTGCCTTTACATGTGTTGGTCATCTGTATGTCTTTAGATAAATGTCTGTTTCAGATTCTTTGGCCATTTTTTAAATTGATTTTTTTGTTTTTTTCAATTGAGTTGTGTGAATTTTTTATATATTTTGGATATTAACCCCATATGAGATATATGATTTGAAGATATCTTTTCCCACTCATTAGGTTGCCTTTTTATTTGATTAATGGTTTGCTTTGCTGTGCAGAAGGTTTTTAGTTTGATATAGTACATTTGCTTATTTTTGCTACTTTTGCCTGTGTTTTTGATGTCAAATCCAAAATGTTGTCACCAAGACCAGTGTCAGGGTTTTGACATACCACCTATGTTTTCCTCTTGGAGTTTTGTAGTTTCACATCTTATAGCCAAGTCTTTAATCCATTTCGGTTAATTTTTTATATGGTGTAAGCTAGTGGTCCGGTTTCATTCTTTTGTGTGTGGCTGTCTAGTATTCTTATCACTATTTATTGAAGAGAATGTCCTTTCCCCATTTTATATTCTTGTCTCTTTTGTTGTAAATTAACTGACCATATATGAGTAGGTTTACTTCTAGGCTGTCTGCTCTCCTCCATTGATCTATGTGTCTTTTTATACAGATATCATACTGATTTGACTATAGCTTTGTCATTTAGTTTGAAGTCAGGAAGTGTGATTCTTCCAGGTTAGTTCTTTCTCAAGATTGCTTTGACTATTGGGGTCATTTGTGGATGCCAATTTTAGGATTGTTTATTCCCTTTCTGTGGGAAATGCCATTGGTATTTTGATAGGGATTGCATTGACTCTGTAGATTGCTTTGAGTATTATCGACATTTTAACAGTATTAATTCTGCCAATCCACAAGCACAGAATATCTTTCTATTTATTTGTTTTTTCCTTCAGTTTCTCTCATCATTGTACAAGTTTTTCACCTCCTTCATTCAATTTATTCCTGGTATTTTATTCTTTCTGATACAATTGTAAATGGGATTGTCTTTCATCATTTGTCTTTCTGACAGATCACTGTTAGTGTTTAGAAATGTAAAATATTTCTCTATATTGGTTTTGTATCCTGCAAATTTACTGCAACTTCATTTATTAGTTCTAACAACTTTTTGGTGGAGTCCTTAGAGTTCCCTATATGTCATATCATGTCATCTGCAGATAGTTATAGGTGTACTTATTCCTTTCCATTTTGGATTTATTTCTTTTTCTAGTCAGATTGCTGTGCCTAGGACTTTCAATACTATGTTGAATAAAAGTGGCGAGAGTGAGCATCTTTGCCTTGTTCCTGGTCTTAGAGGAAAAGCTTTTAGTTTTTCATGTTTGAGTATGATGTTTGCTGTGGGTTTGTCATAATGACCTTTATTATGTTCAGGTATGCTCCCTGTATACCCACTTTTTTTTAGAGTTTTTGTCAAAAATGGTTTGAATTTTGTTAAATGCTTTTTTTGTATCTATTGAGATAATCATATCATTTTTGTCCTTCATCTTGTTAATGTGGTATACAATGTTGATTTGCAAATATTGAACCATTATTGCATCTCTGGAATAATTTCCACTTGATTATAGTGTATGAATCTTTTAATTTATTGTTGAATTCACTTTGCTAATATTTTGCTGGTGATTTTTTCGTCTATGTTCATCAAGGATATTGGCCTGTAACTTTCTTTTCTTGTGGTGTCCTTGTCAGGTTTTGTTAACAGGGTAATGCTGGCATCATAAAATGAGTTTGAAATTGTTCCTTCATCTTCTATTTTTTGGTAGAGTTGGGGAAAAATTGTTATTAAGTCTTCTTTGAATGTTTGGTAGAATTCACTAGTGAAATCATGTGCTCCAGGACTTTTGGGGGAGGTTGTTAATTACGGATTCAGTCTTGTTACTAGTAAACTGTCTCTTCAAATTTTGTTTCTTTATGGTTTGGTTTTGGAAGGTTATATGTTTCTAGAAATTTATTTCTCATAGGTTGTCCAATTTGTTGGTATATAATTGTTCATAGTAGTCTCTTATGATCCTTTGTACTTCTGTGGTATTAGTTATGTCTCCTCATTCATTTCTTAGTTTAATTATTTGTGATATTTCTGATTTTAATTGTCATTTTTTCTTGGTGAGCCTGGTTAAAGCTTTGTCAATTCTGTTTATCTTTTCCAAAGAACCTGCTCTCGGTTTCATTGATAATTTCTACTGTCTTTTTAGCCTCTATTTCATTTATTTCTGCTCTCATCTTTAATATTTCCTTCCTTGGGCTAACTTTAGGCTTCATTTGTTCTTCTTTATCTAATTCCTTGAGGTTCAAAGTTAGGCTGTATATTTGAAGATTTTCTTATGTCTTGTAGTAGATATCACTAAAAACATTACTCTTAGAACTGCTGTGTAGCATTCCAGAAGTTTGATGTGTGTATTTGGTGTGTACAGATATAGAAGTGTAAATTTCTTTTTCTTGTGGTGTCCTTGTCAGGTTTTAGTAACAGGGTAATGCTAGCATCATTAGTTAGGAAGCATCCCTCACCTTCAGCATTTTCAGAAAGTTTGAGAAAGACAGGTATTAAATCTTCTTTGACTGTTTGGTAAAATTGACCAGAGAAGCCTGCTGGTCCTGAACTTTTGTTTGGTGGGAAGTGTTGGATTACTGATTCAATGTCCTTACTGGTTATTGGTATGTTCAGTTTTCTATTTCTTCATAATTCAGTCCTGCCTTGTATGTTTCTAGGATACATCCATTTCTTTTGTGTTGTTCAATTTGCTGGCATATAATTGTTTATAGCAGCCTCTTATAGTCCTTTGTATTCCATGGTGTCCATTGTAATGTCTCTCTTTTATTTCTGATTTTATGTATTTAAGCCCTGTCCTTTTCTTGTTGAGGTTAGCTAAACTTTCGTCAATTTGTCTATCTTTTAAAAGAAAAAAAGCCTCTTAATTTCATTCATCTCTTATATTGTCTCGAGTCTTTGTTACATTTATTTCCATCCCGATCTTTGTTATTTCTTTCCTAATAGTAACTTGGGGCTTCATTTGTTCTTTTTCTATTTTCTTCGTGTGTGAGGTTAGTTTGTTTCTTGAGTTAGGCATTTTATCACCAAGAACCTACCTCTTACAACTGCTTTTGCTGCATTCCATAAATCTGTTATGTTGTATTCTCGTTTTCTTGAGGTTGTTTTTCTTTAAATTTCTCTTTTGATTTCTTCATTGACCCATGGGCGGTTCACTACATGTTGTTTGATGTCACACATTTGTGAACCTTCCAGTTTTGTTTCATAATTGATCTCTACTTTTACACCTGTTGTCGAATACACTTGAATCTTCCTTTATTTATTAAGGCTTGTTTTGTGGCCTAAAAAATAATTTCTTCTCCAGAATGTTCCATGTGCTCTTCAGAAAAATGTGTGATTCTGCTGATGTTTTTTTTGATGGAATGGTCTGTATATATCTGATAACTCTATGTGATCTCACATGTTCTTTAAGGCTGACATTTTCTTACTGATTTTCTGTCCGGATGATCTATACGGTTGATGTAAGTGGAGTATTAGAATCCCCTACTATTATTGTATTGATGTCTATTTCTCCCATTAGGACTGTTAATATTTGCTTATATATTTAGATGGTTCTGTGTTGAGTGCATAAATGTTTACATATGTTGTATCCTCTTACTGTACTGACCCCTTTATCATTATGTAATCCCTTTCTTTGTCTCTTATTACAGTCTTTGTTCATAAACTCTATTTTGTCTGATATATATATATATACCTGCCACAGCTTTCTTCTGGTTTCCATTTCTATGGAATATCTTTGTCCCCCCTTTCACTCTTAGTCTGTGCCTGTCCTGATACCTGAAGTGAGTCTCTTGTAGGTGGTGTATAAATATGTTATTTATTTTAGCCATTCAGTCACTCTACTACTTCTGAATGGAGAATTTAGTCCATTTGTATTTATTGCCATTTCATTTTTTAAAAAATTTTCTCATTCCAGCATTCCTTTCTTGTTTCTTGCTCTCTTCCTTTGCAGTTTGCAAATGGTATGCTTAGATTCCTTTGTCATTATTTTTTGTGTTATCTACCACAGATTGTTGCTTTGTAGTTACCATGAGGCTTACATGTAACAGCTTATAACAGTGTATTTTAAGTTGATAACAACTTAAGTTTGAATACATTCTAAAGCTCTAAGTTTTTATTTTCCCACACACAATATTTATGTTTTTGATGTCATGTTTTACATCTTTTGTCTTGTGTATCTCCTAATACCAATTATTATTTTTACAGTAATTTTTACTACTTTCATCTTTTAACCTTCATACTAGCTTTACAAAGATTAATCTACTGCCTTTCATATATATTTACCTTTACCAGTGATTTATATTTTCATATATGTTCCTGTTATTTAGTGCCCTTTCTTTTCAGCTTAAAGAAGTCCCTTTAACATTTCTTATAAGACTGGTTTAGTGGTGATCACCTCCTGTAGGATTGCTTATATGGAAAATTCTCTCCTTCTGAATGGTAACTTTACTAGGTATTCTTTTTTTTCTTTCAGCACTTTGATTATATTGTGCAGCTTCTTTCTGGGCAGCAAAGTTTGTGCTGAAACACCTGCTGATAGTCTTCTGAGTATTCCCTTATGTGTAACAAATTGCTTTTTCTCTTGCTGCCCTAAGTCTCTAACTTTTTAAATAATTAATTATACTGCATCTTGCTGTGGTTTCCTTCGAGTACAGCTTATTTGGAACTCAGAGCTGGATGTGTTTCCTTCCCCAGGTTAAGGAACTTTTCAATCATTCTTTTTCAAATAAGAGTTCTGCCCATTTCTCTCTCTTTTCTCCTTCTGGGTCCCCTATAATGTGCATGTTAGTCCACCTGATGTTGTCTCACACATTCCTAAAGCTGCCTTCACTTAAAAAAATTTTTTTTTCTCCTTTTGCTGCTCTGCTGGGGTGAATTCCACTGCCCTTGCTTTGAGTTCACTGATCCTTTCTTCTGCTTCATCTAAGGGTTCTATTGAACCCCCACTAGTGTATTTTTCAGTGTTTTTCAATTTTTTAGTCCTGTGACTTCGATTTGTTACAAATTCACCCATTTCATCCTTTTCAAAGTGATGCTTCTGCGCTGGGCCCTGGGGTGGATGAGCTCATGTGGGGGTCCTTTAAGGACTTTCAGTTCACCACAGGGCTGCAGGTCTTGTGGGTGTCAGCCCCACCAGTCTTCAGTCATATGTTTTGGGTGCTCATCGCTCAGGTGCAGGCCTTAAAAGTTGAGGTGCCCAACGTGGGGTTCAAACTCTTTGCTTCTCAGGGAGAAACTCTTGGTTTTGACTTCCCTACTGGTTGTGGGTCACCATGCTGGGTATGGCAAAACTGTGTCTCAGCCTTTCCTACCTACTTGAGTGTGTTCTCCTCTCATTTGCCTGATGTGAACGGGTCACTCCACCAGTTATTATGTTTTCTCCAGAGGAAACTGTTCCATATGTATCTGTAGATTCAACATGTTTGTGGGAGGAAGTGAGTTCAGGATCTTTCCATGTTGCCATCCTGAAACGGGCAGTCATACTGTGCTTCTTTTGTTAGATAATATGTGTCTTGCATTATGGTATAAAGAATTCATTCACTATAACTTCAGAATTGATTTTAAAAAGTTATTTTTATTTTATACAAGACTTTACTAAAATATTTTCCCTAAATATTAAAATGTTATAGGGAAATGGATACTTTAAAAGCCTATAGTTAGAAGAATTTACTGTAGCATTTTTGAGGTTTTTGGTTCTAGAACATTTTTACACTATTAAAATGTCTATGTGGAGGTTCCATTAAAAAACTAAAAATAGAACAACTGTATGACCCAACAATCACACTACTGGGCATATACCTGAGAAAACCATAGTTCAAAAACAAGAGTCATGTACCACAATGTTCATTGCAGCTCTGTTTACAATAGTGTCCATCGACAGGTGAATGGATAAAGAAGATGTGGCACATATATACAATGGAATATTACTCAGCCATAAAAAGGAACAAAATTGAGTTATTTGTAGTGAGGTGGATGGACCTAGAGTCTGTCATACACAGTGAAGTCAGAAAGAGAAAAACAAATACCATATGGTAACACATATATATGGAATTAAACAAACAAAAAAAGGTTGTGAAGAACCTAGGGGCAGGACAGGAATAAAGACACAGTTGTAGAGAATGGACTTAAGAACATGGGGTGGGGGAAGGGTAAGCTGGGACAAAGTGAGAGAGTTGTATGGACAAATATACACTACCAAACGTAAAATAGAGAGCTAGTGGGAAGCAGCCGCATAGCACACGGAGATCAGCTCAGTGCTTTGTGACCACCTAGAGGGGTGGGATAGGGAGGGTGGGAGGGAGACGCAAGAGGGAGGAGATTTGGAGATGTGTGTGTGTGTGTGTAGCTGATTCACTTTGTTGTACAGTGAAGGCTGACACACCATTGTGGAGCAGTTAAGCTCCAATAGAGATGTTTAAAAAAAAAAAAGTCTAAGGATCCTCAAGCACTTTTGTTTATGTGGATTTTATCTTATTATATTTAATGCATGAGTAATCCGAATGGAGTTTAAAAATATTTATCATCTATTATGTGATAATAACGCCCATCATAGTTTAACATGAAAAATTTATTTTATAAAAAGTAATTTTTACCCCATAAGGTTAACAGCTGATCTCTCAGCAGAAACCCTACAAGCCAGAAGGGAGTGGCAGGACATACTGAAAGTGATGAAGGAGAAAAACCTGCAACCAAGACTACTCTACCCAGCAAGGATCTCAATTTTATAAGCTGCCAGATGTTTGTAATTCTTTATTAAAACAATAAAGCCATCTCATAACTCTCTCAAAAAAAAAAAAGTAATTTTTAATAATTGTGTAGAAGAGTGGTATGGTTTTACATTTTTTGTCAAGTGGTTTACTTAGTGAAAGAAAGCTGCTTGACCAGGTGTTGTGAGGTGTCAGTTTGATTAGGTATATGAAGAAAATCTGACTGCATATGGATGTGTCATTGAGAAATGGAGCCTTACTAGACAGCCTAAAAGGGTGTCTGGGATCCCTGTTGATCCTTGGATGACACCTGGAAAACCACTCGTTTACAACTCAGATTTAAATTTGGTAATTTGCTCTTGCTAAGAAGGTATTTGATTAGTCAGAAAGTACTGTGATTCCTGCATGCTAGATTATAAAGGAATGATGTGTCTTTACTATGAAACAAGAGCTTTACATGGAAATATTTTGAAGTTCTGTTTCCATCTAAGAGAAACAAAGGTATGATAGAGTTTATGTTTATCATTCAGGCTTTAAATTAATTCTGAGTAGCTTGTCTTCCATTTTGTAAATAGTAATATATCAGAGATTTTTTTTTCCTTCAAGTGGGAACCTCTTTTTTTTTATATCTTTATCAGAGTATAATTGTTTTACAATGGTGTGTTAGTTTCTGCTCTATAACAAAGTGAATCAATTACTCTGTATGACAGAGTCTAGGTCCATCAACCTTATTACAAATAGCTCAATTTCGTTTCTTTTTATGGCTGAGTAATATTGCATTATATATATGTGCCACATCTTCTTTATCCATTCATCAAGTGATGGACACTTAGGTCCTTTCCATCTCCGGGTTATTGTAAATAGAGCTAGAGTGAACATTTTGGTACATGACTCTTTGAATTTTGGTTTTCTCAGGGTTTAATTCGTAAATTTAAGAAAATTCAAATTCTATCAGGTAACTATTCCCACCACAACGCTATGAGACTAGATATCAATTACAAGTAAAGATCTGTAAAAAATACAAACACATGGAGGCTAAGCAACACACTACTTAATAACGATGTGATCACTGAAGAGATCAAAGATGAAATCAAAAAATACCTAGAAACAAATGACAAAGGAGATACGACGACCCAAAACCAATGGGATGCAGCAAAAGCAGTTCTAAGAGGGACGTTTATAGCAATACAAGCCCACATTAAGAAACAGGAAACATCTCGAATAAACAACCTAACCTTGCACCTAAAGCAATTAGAGAAAGAAGAACAAAAATACTCCAAAGTTAGCAGAAGGAAAGAAATCATAAAGATCAGATCAGAAACAAATGAAAAAGAAATGAAGGAAATGATAGCAACGATCAATAAAACTAAAAGCTGGTTCTTTGAGAAGATAAACAAAATTGACAAACCATTAGCCAGACTCATCAAAAAAAAAGGAGAAGACTCAATAGAATTAGAAATGAAAAAGGAGGAGTAACAACTGACACTGCAGAAATACAAAAGATCATAAGAGATGACTACAAGCAACTCTATGCCAATGAAATGGACAACCTGGAAGTAATGGACCAATTTTCAGAAATGCACAACCTGCCAAGACTGAATGAGGAAGAAATAGAAAATATGAACAGACAAATCACAAGCACAGAAATTGTAGCTGTGATTAAAAATCTTCCAGCAAACAAAAGCCCAGGACCAGATGACTCCACAGCCGAATTCTATCAAACATTTAGAGAAGAGCTAACACCTCTCCTCCTCAAACTCTTCCAAAATATAGCAGAGGTAGGAACTCTCCCAAATTCATTTTAGGAGGCCACCATCACCTTCATACAAAAACCAAACAAGCATGTCACAAAGAAAGAAAACTACAGGTCAATATCACTGATGAACAAAGATGCAAAAATCCTCAAAAAAATACTAGCAAACAGAATCCAACAGCACATTAAAAGGATCATACACCATGATCAAGTGGTGTTTATTCCAGGAATGCAAGGAATCTTCAATACACGCAAATCAATCAATGTGATATACTATATTAACAAATTGATGGAGAAAAACCATATGATGAACTCAATAGATGCAGAGAAAGCTTTCAACAACATTCAACACCCATTTATGATAAAAACGCTGCAGAAAGTAGGCATAGAAGGAACTATCCTCAGCCAACATCGTCCTCAATGGTGAAAAACTGAAAGCATTTCCACAAAGATCAGTAACAACACAACGTTTCCCACTCTCACCACTCTTATTCAACATAGTATAGGAAGTTTTAGCCGCAGCAATCAGAGAAGGAAAGGAAATAAAAGGAATCAAAATCAGAAAAGAAGTAAAGCTGTCAGTGTTTGCAGATGATATGATACTATATACTATATATATACTATATATAGAGAATCCTAAAAATGCTACCAGAAAACTACTAGAGCTAATCAATGAATTTGGTAAAGTAGCCGGATACAAAATTAATGCACAGAAATCTCTGGCGTTCCTATACACTAATGATATAAAATCAAGAAAACACTCCCATTTACCATTACAACAAAAAGAATAAAATATCTAGGAATAAACCTACTTAAGGAGACTAAAGACCTGTATGCAGAAAATTAAAGATGATACAAATAGATGGAGAGATATACCATGTTCTTGGATTGGAAGAAGCAACATTGTGAAAATGACTCTACTACCCAAAGCAATCTACAGATTCAATGCAATCCCTATCAAACTACCACTGGCGTTTTTCACAGAACTAGAACAAAACATTTCACAATTTGTATGGAAACACAAAAGACCCCGAATACTCAAAGCAACTTTGAGAACGATAAACGGAGCTGGAGAACTCAGGCTCCCTGATTTCAGAGTATACTACAAAGCTATAGTAATCAAGACAGTATGGTACTGGCACAAAAACAGAAAGATAGATCAATGGAACAGGATAGAAATCCCAGACATAAACCCATGCACATATGGTCACCTTATCTTCGATAAAGGTGGCAGGAATATTCAGTGGAAAAAGGAAAGTCACTTCAATAAGTGGTGCTGGGAAAACTGGACAGGTACAGGTAAAAGTATAAGATTAAATCACTCCCTAACACCATACACAAAAATAAGCTCAAAATGGATTAAAGACCTAAAGGTAAGGTTAGAAACTATCAAACTCTTAGAGGAAAACATAGGCAGAACGCTCTGTGACATCAATCACAGCAAGATCCTTCTTGCCCCACCTCATAGAGAAATGGAAATAAAAAAAAAATAAACAAATGGGACCTAATGAAACTTCAGAGCTTTTGCACTGTTAAGGAAACCATAAACAAGGCCAAAAGACAACCCTCAGAATGGGAGAAAATATTTTCAAATGAGGGAAATGAGAAAGGATTAATCTCCAAAATTTACAAGCAGCCCTGCAGCTCAATAACAAAAAAACAACCCAATCCAAAAATGGGCGGAAGACCTAAATAGACATTTCTCCAAAGAAGATATACAGACTTCCAACAAACACATGAAAGAATGCTCAACTTCATTAATCATTAGAGAAATGCAAATCAATACTACCATGAGATATCTCACACCAGTCAGAATGGCCATAATCAAAATATCTAGAAACAATAACTGTTGGACAGGTTTTGGAGAAAAGGGAACACTCTTGCAGTGCTGGTGGGAATGTGAATTGGTACAGCCTCTATGGAGAACAGTATGGAGGTTCCTTAAAAAACTACAAATAGAACTACCATATGATGCAGCAGTCCCACTACTGGGCATATACCCTGAGAAAACCATAATTCAAAAAGAGTCATGTACCAAAATGTTCATTGCAGCTCTATTTACAATAGCCCGGAGATGAAAACAACCTAAGTGTCCATCATCGGATGAATGGATAAAGAAGATGTGGCACATATATATAATGCAATATTACTCAGCCATAAAAAGAAACGAAATTGAACTATTGGTAATGAGGTGGATAGACCTAGAATCTGTCATACAGAGTGAAGTAAGTCAGAAGGAGAAAGACAAATACCGTATGCTAACACATATATATGGAATTTAAGAAAACAAAAATGTCATGAAGAACCTAAGGGTGAGACAGGAGTAAAGACACAGACATACTAGAGAACGAACTTGAGGATACGGGGAGGGGGAAGTGTGAGCTGTGACAAAGCAAGAGAGAGGTATGGACATATATACACTACCAAACGTAAGATAGATAGCTAGTGGGAAGCAGACGCATAGCACAGGGAGATCAGCTCGATGCTTTGTGACCACCTGGAGGGCTGGGATAGGGAGGTTGGGAGGGATGGAGACGCAGAGGGAAGAGATATACGTATATGTATAACTGATTCACTTTGTTATAAAGCAGAAACTAACACACCATTGTAAAACAATTATACCCCGATAAAGATGTAAAAAGAAAAAGATTGCTTTGGATATTCGGGGTCTCTTTTGTTTCCATACAAATTGTGAAATTTTTTGTTCTAGTTTTGTGAAAAATGCCAGTGGTAGTTTGATAGGGATTGCATTGAATCTGTAGTTTGCTTTGGGTAGTAGATTCATTTTCACAATGTTGATTTTTCCAATCCAAGAACATGGTATATCTCTCCATCTATTTGTATCATCTTTAATTTCTTTCATCAGTGTCTTATAATTTTCTGCATACAGGTCTTTTGTCTCGTTAGGCAAGTTTATTCCTAGATATTTTATTCTTTTTGTTACAGTGGTAAATGGGAGTGTTTTCTTAATTCCACTTACAGATTTTTCATTATTAGTGTATAGGAATGCCAGAGATTTCTGTGCATTAACTTTGTATCCTGCTACTTTACCAAATTCATTGATTAGCTCTAGTAGTTTTCTGGTAGCATTTTTAGGTTTTTCTATGTATAATATCATTTCCTCTGCAAACAGTGACAGCTTTACTTCTTCTTTTCCGATTTGGAATCCTTTTATTTCCTTTTCTTCTGTGGTTGCTGTGGCTAAAACTTCCAAAACTATGTCGAAAAAGAGTGGTGAGAGTGGGCAACCTTGTGTTTTTCCTGATCTTAATAGAAATGCTTTCAGTTTTTCACCATTTAGGACGATGTTCGCTGTGGGTTTGTCATATATGGCCTTTATTATGTTGAGGAAAGTTCCCTCTATGCCTACTTTCTGCAGGGTTTTTATCGTAAATGGGTGTTGAATTTTGTTGAAAGCTTTCTCTGCATCCAGTGAGATGATCATATGGTTATTCTACTTCAATTTGTTAATATGGTGTATCACGTTGATTGATTTGCGTATATTGAAGAATGCTTGCATTCCTGGATTAAACGCCACTTGATTATGGTATATGATCCTTCTTTTGTTATTGTTGTACGCAGGCTTCTCAGTTTTGTGGCCTGTCCCGTTGCGGAGCACAGGCTTAGCGGCCATGGCTCACGGGCCCAGCCGCTCTGCGACATGTGGCACAAACCCGTGTCCCCTGCATCAGCAGGCAGACTCTCAACTGCTGCGCCACCCAGGCAAGCCTGTATGATACTTTTAATGTGTTGTTGGATTCTGTTTGCTAGTATTTTGTTGAGGATTTTTGCATCTATGTTCATCAGTGATATTGGCCTGTAGTTTTCTTTCTTTGTGACCTTGTCTGGTTTGGGTATCAAGAAGAGGGTAGCCTCGTAGAATGAGTTTGGAAGTGTTCCTCCCTCTGCTATATTTTGGAAGAGTTTGAGAAGGATAGCTGTTAGCTCTTCTCTAAATGTTTGATAGAAGTCACCTGTGAAGCCATCTGGTTCTGGGCTTTTGTTTGTTGTAAGATTCTTAATCACAGTTTCAATTTCCGTCCTTGTGATTTGTCTGTTCATATTTTCTATTTCTTCCTGATTTAGTCTGGCAGGTTGTGCATTTCTAAGAATTTGTCCATTTCTTCCAGGTTGTCCATTTTATTGGCATAGAGTTGCTTGTAGTCATCTCTCATGATGTTTTGTATTTCTGCAGTGTCAGTTGTTACCTCTTTTTCATTTCTAATTCTATTGATTTGAGTCTTCTCCCTTTTTTTCTTGATGAGTCTGGCTAATGGTTTATCAATTTTGTTTATCTTCTCAAAGAACCAGCTTTTAGTTTTATTGATCTTTGCTATGATTTCCTTCATTTCTTTTGCATTTATTTCTGATCTTATTTTTATAATTTCTTTCCTTCTGCTAACTGGGGTTTTTTTGTTCTTCTTTCTCTAATTGCTTTAGGTGCAAGGTTAGGTTGTTTATTCGAGATGTTTCTTGTTTCTTAAGGTAGGTTTGTATTGCTATAAACTTCCCTCTTAAAACTGCTTTTGCTGCATCCCATACGTTGTTGTTCATCGTGTCTCCGTTGTCATTTGTTTCTAGGTGTTTTTGGATTTCCTCTTTGATTTCTTCAGTGATCACTTTATTAACTTATGTTTTGAGGTGCTCCTATGGTGGGCGCATAAATATTTACAATTGTTATATCTTCTTCTTGGATCGATCCCTTGATCATTATGTAGTGTCCTTCTTTGTCTCTTCTAATAGTCTTTATTTTAAAGTCTATTTTGTCTGATATGAGAATTGCTACTCCAGCTTTCTTTTCGTTTCCACTTGCATGGAATATCTTTTTGCATCCCCTTACTTTCAGTCTGTATGTTTTTCTAGGTATGAAGTGGGTCTCCTGTAGACAGCATGTATATGGGTCTTGTTTTTGTATCCATTCAGCCAATCAGTGTCTTTTTGTGGGAGCGTTTAGTCCATTTACATTTAAGGTAATTATCGATATGTATGTTCCTATTCCCATTTTCTTAATTGTTTTGGGTTTGTTATTGTAGGTCTTTTCCTTCTCTTGTGTTTCTTGCCTAGAGAAGTTCCTTTAGCATTTGTTGTAAAGCTGGTTTGGTGGTGCTGAAGTCTCTCAGCATTTGCTTGTCTGTGAAGGTTTTAATTTCGCCATCAAATCTGAATGAGATCCTTCCCAGGTAGAGTAATCTTGGGTGTAGGTTTTTCTCTTTCATCGCTTTAAATATGTCTTGCCACTCCCTTCTGACTTGCAGAGTTTCTGCTGTAAGATCAGCTGTTAACCTTATGGGGATTCCCTTGTGTGTTGTTTTTCCCTTGCTGCTTTTAATATGCTTTCTTTGTGTTTAATTTTTGACAGTTTGATTAATATGTGTCTTGGCGTATTTCTACTTGGATTTATCCTGTATGGGACTCTCTGTCCTTCCTCAAGTTGATTAACTATTTCCTTTCCCATATTGGCGAAGTTTTCAAGTATAATCTCTTCAAATATTTTCTCAGTCCCTTTCTTTTTCTCTTCTTCTTCTGGAACCCCTATAATTCGAATATTGGTGTGTTTAATGTTGTCCCAGAGGTCTCTGAGACTGTCCTCAGTTCTTTTCATTCTTTTTTCTTTATTCTGCTGTGCAGTAGTTATTTCCACTAGTTTGTCTTCCAAGTCAGTTATCCGTTCTTCTGCCTCAGTTATTCTGCTATTGATCCCATCTAGAGTATTTTTAATTTCATTTATTGTGTTGTTCATTGTTGCTTGTTTCATCTTTAGTTCTTGTAGGTCCTTGTTAAATGTTTCTTGCATTTTGTCTATTCTGTTTCCAAGATTTTGGATAATCTTTACTGTCATTATTCTGAATTCTTTTTCAGGTAGACTGCCTATTTCCTCTTCATTTGTTAGGTCTGGTGAGTTTTTATCTTGCTCCTTCATCTGCTGTGTGTTTTTATGTCTTCTCATTTTGCTTATCTTACTGTGTTCAGGGTCTCCTATTTGCAGGCTGCATGTTCGTAGTTCCCGTTGTTTTTGGTGTCTCTCTTCAGTGGCTTAAGTTGGTTCATTGGGTTGTGTAGGCTTCCTGTTGGAGGGGACTAGTTCCTGTGTTCTGGTGGATGAGGCTGGATCTTGTCTTTCTGGTGTGCAGGTCCACGTCTGGTGGTGTGTTTTGGAGTGTCTGTGGACTTACTATGATTTTAGGCAGCCTCTCTGCTAATGGGTGTGGTTGTGTTCCTGTCTTTCTAGTTTGTCATAGGGTGTGTAGCACTGTAGCTTTCTAGTCATTGAGTTGAGCTGGGTCTTGGCATTGAGATGGAGATCTCTGGGAATTGTTTGCCATTTGATATTATGTGGAGCTGGGAGGTCTTTTGTGGACCAGTGTCCTGAAGTTGGCTCTCCCACCTCTGAGCCACAGCACTGACACCTGTCTGGAGCACCAAGAGACTTTCATCCACATGGCTCAGAATAAAAGAGAGAAAAAGTAGAAAGAAAGAAAGAAAAAGAAGGAAAGTAAGAAAGAAAGGAAGGAAGGAAGGATGGAAGGAAGAGAAGATAAAGTAAAATAAAATAAAGTATGATAAAATAAAATAAAGTTATTAAAGTAAATAATTATTAAGAAAAAAATTTTGTTTAAAAAAAACAAAGCAAAACAAAACAAAAACCGACGGATAGAACCCTAGGACAAATGGTGGAAGCAAAGCTGTGCAGAGAAAATCTCATACAGAAGCATACACATACACACAAAAAGAGGAAAAGGGGAAAAAATCATAAATCTTGCTCACAAAGGCCACCTCGTTAATTTGGGATGATTCGTTGTCTATTCATGTATTCCACAGATGCACGGTACATCAAGTTGATTGTGGAGCTTTAATCCGCTGCTTCTGAGGTTGCTGGGAGAGATTTCCCTTTCTCTTACTTGTTCTCACAGCTCCTGGGGCTCAGCTCTGGATTTGGCCCCGCCTCTGCGTGTAGGTCGCCTGAGGGCATCTGTTCTTTGCTCAGAGAGGACGGGGTTAATGGATCAGGTGCTTCAGGGAATTTGGCTCACTCGGGGTGGGGAGGGAGGGGTACGGAGTGTGGGGCGAGCCTGTGGCGGCAGAGGCCAGCGGGACGTTGCACCAGCCTGAGGCTCGCCATGCGTTCTCCTGGGGGAGTTGTCCCTGGATC
>NW_020171795.1:65611-87420 GCF_003031525.2 Neophocaena asiaeorientalis asiaeorientalis
GAGTTGTCCCTGGATCCCGGGACACTGGCAGTGGCGGGCTGCACAGGCT
This sequence comes from Neophocaena asiaeorientalis asiaeorientalis, assembly GCF_003031525.2. Lineage (NCBI taxonomy): Eukaryota > Metazoa > Chordata > Mammalia > Artiodactyla > Phocoenidae > Neophocaena > Neophocaena asiaeorientalis. The sequence goes on from NW_020171795.1 coordinate 65,661, forward strand.
CCGCGGAAGAGGGGTATGGATAGTGACCTGTGCTCGCACACAGGCTTGTTGGTGGCGGCAGCAGCAGCCTTAGCCTCATGCCCGTTTCTGGGGTCCGCGCTTTTAGCCATGGCTCGCACCCATCTCTGGACCTCCTTTAAGCAGTGCTCTTATTCCCCTCTCCTTGCGCACCAGGAAACAAAGAGGGAAGAAAAAGTCTCTTGCCTTTTCAGCAGTTCCAGACATTTTTCCAGACTCCCTCCCGGCTAGCCGTGGTGCACTAATCCCCTGCAGGCTGTGTTCACGCCGCCAACCACAGTCCTCGCCCTGTGCTCCCTGTGCCTCAGCTTGCAGCCCTGCCCACCCCGGTGGGTGAGCAGACCAGCCTCTCGGGCTGGTGAGTGCCGTTCGTCTTCTGTGCGGGAATCTCCCCACTTTGCCCTCCGCACCCCTGTTGCTGCGCTGTCCTCCACTTCTCCGAAGCTTTCACCCTCTGACCCCCGCAGTCTCTGCCCTCGAAGGGGCTTCCTAGTGTGTTGGAAACCTTTCCTCCTTCACAGCTCCCTCCCACTGGTGCAGGTCCTGTCCCTATCCTTTTGTCTGTGTTTATTCTTTTTTCTTTTGCCTTACCCAGGTATGTGGGGACTTTCTTGCCTTTTGGGAGGTCTGAGGTCTTCTACCAGCGTTCAGTAGGTGTTCTGTAGGAGTTGTTCCACGTTTAGATGTTTTTCTGGTGTATCTGTGGGGAGGAAGGTGATCTCCGCGTCTTACTCTTCCACCATCTTCTCCTCGTTCCTGGTATATCAGTTTTGCTTATCAGTAATAGTCAAAACTTTGTAACTCTGGCTGCTGCCAAAGTTCACCTCCTTCTGGTTTCCTCTCCTTGAGCATTTTGCCTTCTGTAACAGGTGGAAAACTTTGTTTAATGGGTTCTTTCCACTGCCACGTATCAAAATGCAATCATTTTGATTTGTAAATCAGTCTTTCATTATAAAGGCAAGATTAATCAGTCCCCATAGTTCAACAATTATTTATTATATGTGTAGGGCTCTAGTCTCGGCAGTAGGCTTACTACAGTAGGAGAAAAATATTCTAGAAAATTATGAAGTAGAAGAAGGCAGAAGGAAGAAGAAATATATACCTCTAACCCATATCAACCCATGACTGTTGATATTTTGTTTTATTTGATTGTGATCTTTTATTCTCTAGATACTAGAATTGCATTTATTTTTTGCCTTGAAGAGTGCCTAGGATGAGGGAATCAGATTTATTCCAAGGAAATCCAGTAGCTTTCTATGAGCCCTGCCTTTGAACCCATCTGCTGGATTCCCATCCATCTGTCTATTTACCTGCCTGTCCACCCACTCATCCTCCCATCCATCCATCTTATCTCTCTATCCACACATCTATTCCATCACACATCCAACTTCTAGTGTGGATCACTTGCACTGTTCAGGATTCTAGAGGTACAATGTGAAATAAAACAAAAACAGTTATCTTGGAACTTGTGACATAGGTGTGCTTTTAGAACTGATAGTCATTAATCTGTTTTGGTGGAATATATAGTTTAATTTCTTGTTAGGAAAATATACTTGGCAACTTTGAAATCCACCAGTGGACTGTTTTTGTACCTACAGGATTCTACTTCAGGAAAAAAGAAACTGTCTCCTGATGCGACTGGAAGAAGCCACCTGACTAATGTCCTATCTCCAGTCCCAGTTACAAAGGTAGGTAACTTGATTATCATGTTATAACATAGTGGCTGTGAACTTCACGATTCATTTAGCCTGGTTTTCTCTCCCAGAACTTAGAACCTGCAGTGGTTGTAAGCACAGTACAGGAAAGTGAAGACAGGATATTTTAAGATGAGCTGCTTATATATGACACAAGGAATATGAGGAGAACCAAATGTGACTTCAGAATAATGAATCTTAAGTCAGATTTATCAAAGGATTTTGTAACTCACAGCATCAGGAGTGTGTATGTCCATCTACATATATGCACACATACACGTTTAATTATTTCTTTTTAAGATATTCATTTTAATTAGGCATGAATATCTTTAAAATCAGATTTGGTTGCTCCAGTTTTCAAGCACTTACCGTACCCTGAAGTGTAGTGTTAAGGGCTTTCTGTGTATTACTTTCTCAGTTCTCCCCCTCACAGCGCCTTGAGGCAGGAACCGCTATCATCCCAGCGCCGGGTGAGAAGGTGGGAGGCTCGGAAAGGGCAAAGCCCTTGACCAAATCAAATGCATTCAGCTAGTCTTGAGTGTGAGCTGGAACTTGAACTCGAGCAAGAGCCCTTGACGTTAACTACTGCTCTCGACTGACATTCAAAGAAACAAAGGAAATGTTTACGAAGGGGCGGGGGTGGGGGGGTGTCTTAAAACGCTCACAGGTGCTCAGAGGTGTTGAAGAGGCGCTGGGGTGAACGGGCTGAGGCAGAGTTTTGCTCCTCTGGAGCAGACCGGAGGCGCGGCTCCCGGTGGGGACGGGCAGGCTCCAGCCGCGGGCTCCAGGCAGGCTGCTCTTCCCCTTTCAGCCTGTCCGCCAGCACCCTGACCATCTCCTCGGGGAGCAGCCGCGGCTCCCTGGCCTCCAGCTGGGGCTCCCTGAGCTCCATCAGCTTCACTGACATCTATGGCCTCCCTCAGTACGAGAAGCCCGACGCCGAGGGCGGCCGCTCCTGGACGCCTTCGAAGTGATTGCCCTGGGTGCTTGAAATGTCATGCAAAGTAGTCTTTCCCAGGCATTTGGCTTGTTTTCAGAATATACTTATTTGTTGAAAATGAGACAGTTCCTCCTCATTAGGAGGCTGCTAAAGAAGTACTCGGGCCTTAATGAACTCTCCAGGGCGTGTGCCCACATGCAACGTTCTGTGTGTGCCTGCCTCAGACCAGCGCTGGGACTGCTGTCTGGCTGTGGCCCGGCAGAAATCTCTACTAACGTTGGCCCTGTGACTTCATCTCTTCATCATTTGTTCCCGGAATTTTCAAAGACTTAATTCTGTCAAACAGGAAATGACAGTATTTTGCGTGATTTCAGAAGTTGTCCCAGTAAGCATTAGTCATTTCTACCAAATTACTTTCTCTGGTATTCTTCAAATCCTTGCCTACTCAACTCTAACTGCATATCCTTGGGCGCACCTTTAGACCTGGTTGACCCTCGGCTTCATTGCTCTTCAACAAATACACCATTTTGTTACCCACGGGTTATATATACAGTACTAGTTTCTCTTAGTGAAGAGAAAGTTCTCTTAGCATTTACATATCTAATGACAGACCAGCTATGTTCTGAATCAGTCCCTTGGCTAATTGGCACCTCCATTGTTTTCCTATCTTTTTTGTTTGCAAATGCTGCTTATACATTATTTCAACATCCCAATATAAATTATTTTCATAGTTCGTATGCATATGTAAGCTGGATTTACTTTGTTCTTTTTTATACACATATACTCTTGTCAATTTGCACTCATTGTCTAACTTTACTCTTTTCTTTTCCCTTTGCAAACTTTCCTTAAAACTTTTCCATTTTCACTTATTGTCTAGCCTTTACTCTTCTTTTCCCTGTGCAAACTTTTCTTTTCCCTATGCAAACAGTCCGAAATATAGAAGTATCAATCCAGTTATACAGAAAGTCAGCAAAAGATTTAAGGACCCCTTTCGGTCCACAGGAGAGACTGGGTGGGAAGGAGAAGAACTGACTTGATTTCCTTATTTTTCATCCACCACTTGGTGGTGGATGTTATAGTGCTTCAAGCTTCTTAGACTGGGAGGTCTTTGCTATCGGTATGGTCAGATACTGCCACGTGGTAGTGCGTTCACATACGAGTGGAATTGGACCCTTACAAACTAGAGGTACTTGACTCAGTGAATGGATCCTGACAGGTGCTTGTGCAGGGCTGGGTGAGCAGCTTTAGGCATGGACACAGGGTGACTCCTTGCCTCCCTTGATGCTTGTGGGAATGCCCGAGCCTAGAGTCATCGCAGCTTCATAAAGTTGGCGAGGATCTCAGTACTCGTTATAATAACCCCACCCCTCATTTATGACGCCCGAGGTCATGTAGTTCCCTCCACTGTCCAGTCTAAGAACAGTACAGTCTAAGTTTGACTCAAGCAAGCTTTAGTGAGAAAAATTTTAGTAACATAAAATTCAGAATTGCCCATTGTGTTTTAAGTCAGTCAGAGGGGACAGAAGGTTGGGCAAGGGAGTGGGGAAATAAACTGTCATCTTTATCCGTTTTTACATGTTTACTACAGTTTTATATTCCCCACACTTTAAAAGTCAAATGTGTCATGATTTTGAAATCCGTTCCTATTTTCATTTCCCACTGGTATTTGCTAATATAAGTCGGTAAATATTTTAACCTTGTTCATTTGTTTATTGATGTTTTTTATTACATTCAGACCCTGTTTAAAATTGTTGGCTTAAATTCTACAGTTTTTTCACTTTGTGCTTTTTTTTTTTATTCTCTTTTCTCATGCGGCTCGACAGAAACGTTCACTGTAAGTGACCTTGGACTCCTTCGCCTTGCTGGTCAGGCTGTGCCACGTCTGTGCAGTGAATCAGTGTATTTAGGGTGGTCGGGGTGTGGTCAGGAAGGGCGTGGCTCACAGCTGTGCTTCAGTGTAGCTCAGCGGTTGCTCATTGTTGCTGTTGTCGTTTGAACGGTATTCATCCTGGCTATGAAAGTTGTGTAAGAACTTTTCTAAGAGCTTGACGTAGTTTTTCCTTCTTGGGTTTTTCCCCCAGACTTTAACATTTTCGTTATTTTAATACGCCAGCTGGCAGCTTTGCCCACGATGTGATTTTCCTTATACTTTCCTCCCTTTTGTCAAGCAGCGTTGCTGTCCTTAGGTCTCAGTGTCTGTTTGTCTGTGTTTAACGATGGAAAGGTCAGAGGTTTATAAAATGAACGTGTGGAAGCTTGTTTATTCCTTACTTCACTGGCATTGCTCCCCATTCTCCGTCTCGTTGCCTTGAAGCCCAAGAGCAGACGCTTGCAGTGTGTACTGTGGGGTGTGCCATGTGCTTTCTTTCTCACCCAGGGCAAGTGCTGACCGTACCTCCTTCTGTCAACTCCTGCATCCAGTTGCTCCTTGAATGTGCTAAGCCCAGGATCACTGAGGATTGATTCCCCCATTTCCTTTCTCTCTTCATCCACTTTCATTGCAATGAGAGAGAAATTTTGGCAGTCACACCATTGGGTTGCCTGGAAGTTAACTGGATCATTGTGCGGTGTTACTTCCTTAAAGGCATGTAAGGCCAAGTGTCAGGGCTGGGAATGGGAGTAGTGAGCTGTTGTATTTGCTGGGGTTCCATGCAGCAAACTGAGGGGTTCTATCTGAAGTTTAGAGCTGGAGACTCTGGGTCCTTCCATGGGGCCGGGGTGACGAGCAGAGCTGGACTTGGGAGTCGTCATCTGCGACGTGAGAGTTGGTGTCTCCGGCCATCCTAAGACGGAGCCAGCTTCTGCCCCTGACCGAGGCGGGGCCGGTGGCCCCCACGCTGGGCAGTGCAGGCCTTTGAAAGGTCGGCTTTTGTCTGCAGTTAACATCATGAGGCCAAAGGCCACAGCCCTGTCTGTTTTGTACCCCGATGAATAATTTGGGTTTAATTGTTGCTGTGAATAATAATTTGGCTGAAAAGAGAGATGGTTGGGGACTCCCCTGGTGGCACAGTGGTTAAGAATCCGCCTGCCAATGCAGGGGACACGGGTTCAAGCCCTGGTCCAGGAAGATCCCACATGCCACAGAGCAGCTAAGCCTATGCGCCACAACTACTGAGCCTGCACTCTAGAGCCCGCGAGCCACAACTACTGAGCCCAGAGCTGCAACTACTGAAGCCCGCATGCTCTAGGGCCTGTGTACCACAACTACTGAGCCCATGCGCTGCAGCTGTTGAAGCCCGCATGCCTAGAGCCCATGCTCTGCAACAAGAGAAGCCTCTGCCCTGAGAAGCCCATGCACCGGAATGAAGAGTAGCCCCCGCTCGCCACAACTAGAGAAGGCCCAGCACAGCAACGAAGACCCAAAGCAGGCAAAAGAAAAATAAAAGAAAAGAGATGGTCATTGGTGTCAGGGGTGCACAGATGTCTAGATTTTCAGTTTCTAGAGCTTAGATGGCCGGAGAACATAGAGAGACAAGAGGGACCTGCATTATTAACAAGAGGCATCGTGATGCCAGAGTGAGGCTCAGTTTGGGGCTTCATGCTTTAAGCCTGTGTTCTAACCGTGTGTGCCTCTCTCAGAAGCGTTGAGGTTCCTGTGTCCATCGTCACATTTAGCAGCAGGAGATGGCATGCCTCTTTCTGTTGCTTTTGTTAAAAGAAACTTGTTGCTGTGAGGGAAGGAGTTGATGAAATGATAAAAGGGAAAATGTCAGTAGTTGTCTTTGGCTCTTGGTTACAATAGATATGAGACAAAAATAAGCTGCCCATTCATGGTCCTTCCTAATCCCAGGAGACAGTTCTGGAAGCCAGTGTGGCCCCAGGGCTGCTGAGGAGCACGCTGCAGTTAGAGTGTTAGAGCGGCAGAGGGGTCACGGAGACGTTGGCAAAGGCCCAATCTGGGTGCATCTGTGTCCTCTGACTCGAAAGTCACTCCATTTTGTTGGGGGTTATTTGATGATTTTTAAAAACTCTGTTTTCTGATTATAAAGCAGTGTAGCCAATGTTTCTTATATGAAGTATGGAGAATACCAAGCAGCATCAAGAAGGAAACAACCCCCTTCCACTTCTCGGAGAGTGCGCTGCTGTCCGCGTGCTGGCGAAATCTCTCTCCAGGCTTTCCCGTGTGACACTCTCTCAAAGGGCCACGGCAAGTGCCTTCCCGCCACCTTCTGACCTGTGCGCTCATTAAGGAGGTGAAGGGAGATTGATGGTCATTTAAAGAGCTTTTAAAGAAGTAGCCAGAAGCCTGTTTGTTCATTTGTTTGTTCCAGTATAAGAAAAGACTGGAGCAGAGTGCATGTAAACACACATCTGCAAACGTGCTGGCCTGTCTCTGCCCCTTCCTGCCTTTGTCTCTGCTCTGCCCTGGGCTCCCGCCCTGTTGCCTCCTGAGACCGGCCATGTCTCTCTCGCCTGCAGCAGCGACCCCCCGAGAAGACAGCGCCACCCAGAGGCTGGAGCGGAGAGTGCGCTGCGTGTCCACCTGCCTGTCCGATTACTCGCTGGCCAGCGACAGTGGCGTGTTTGAACCTCCCACCGAAAGGTTAGAAGCTGACCTTCTGGCATCCCTGGGCTGACTTCCCAGAAGGCACCCCTGCCGAGACCTGTCTGGCTTGACACTCTGTGTGTCTCCGGGGTGCAGCTCTCCTGGCTTCTCTCCATGCGGGAGGGGCCCTGAGCATCCCCACGGACCCCCTCTGCTCCCAGGTGGTATCTGGGGACTGGCCTGGCTTTGGGCATCTAGCATGACTGCTTTCTCTCCGGCCCCGGGGGTTGGAAGGCATGAGCCCAGTAGAGCCGGAAAAGGAGAATCAGGGTGCAAGGGAGACCTGCTTTTCTGGAAAGGACATTCACTAGAAATGGATGTTCCCCCCGTCCCCTTTCCTTAGCTGGAGGAATAACTTTGCAAGGGCAAAACTCCTTGTGGGTGTTATTTTGTTTGAGACCTTTGATGTCATTTTTTCAGCTCAGATATCTGTATACATTTCACTTATCGCCAACTTTTTTTTTGGCTGTGCTGCTCAGCTTGCGGGATCTTAGTTCCCTGCCCAGGGATCGCACCCGCGCCCCCTGCAGTGGAAGCGCGGAGTCTTAACCACTGGACTGCCAGGGAAGTCTCGCCTGCAAAGCTTTTAAGAGTATATGTTTTTGAACTTTGTCGTGAATATCACGTGGTTTTGAGAGGTATTTTCTCAAAGAGGCCACTTCGTCAGCAGGTACCCTCAGAGATGACATCATGGATCCTGGGGACCTGCCGTGCCCTGCCAGTCACTTAAAGCATTTATTTATGTCGCAACTTAATAAAGCCCTTCTCAGTAACAAGCACCCCTAGTGTGAGAGAGCTTCTGCCGAGTCTGAGGTAACCAGGCCCCCTCGGAATAACGCGGTGCCTTTCCGACTGTGTTCAGGAGCGAGGATGCTGACGACCCTGCGCGTGGAGACGTTTGCAGTAACGAGGGGCCCCAGATCCATGTTGGATTTTTGTGAGTACAGAAGACTCCTTCCCTGTTGCTCGTAAAGACGATGGGTAGATTGGGGCCCGCCCGGCGACTCACACCTCCACGCACAGGCCAGGAGGGATGGAGGGACCCCCGTGATCCGGCTGCTGCTCCCTGGCCTGGGTGCCCCCGGGCCCATCTCAGCGGTCTCAGGTGAAGGGACAGAGGTGGCGGGAAGGAGAGATGGGCAAGAGCGGCTCCATTGCCGTCCTCCAACAGCGAGTCACAGCCGGGGACTCTCACCCCATGGGCACAGTCAGGCCCTCGGGGAAGTTCCCGCCGGAGCTGGGGTAGCCAGGTGCTGTGCAACACTAAGCGTTCTGGTTTCTAGCTACAGTGTCTAGAAAGGTAGTAACCAGCAGTGTTCAGATGAACGAGGCAGGATGTTCACATCCCAGCAGCTTTCTTTTGCTCACTCTTGTCATCCTAGTGTTTCTCAGCACTCGTGACGTTCGGGCTGGGTCACTCTCGGTGGGGGGCCGTGCTGTGCCCTCTGGCATGTTGAGCAGCAGCCCTGGCCTCCACCCACTACACGCAGTAGCCCCCCTCCACTCAGTGTGACAGTAAGAAATGCCTCTAGACTTTGCACAGGTCCCCTGGGGGTGGGGTGAGGACCACTGCAGTAGTTCAAGCAGGATTTCTGCACCATGGGGCATTTGCAGACTGTGAACATGCATTTTATTTTCTAGGCACGACAGTGCCAACGAGTGTCTCCTCGTAAACGTGCTCTAGCTGAAGAACTTTGCCGGGCTGGTGGTGAAGGAAGACTGCAAAATGTAAGCTCTCGTGCCAGTGGGGGCCGTGTCCTACCCCCGGGCCCTCCTCCACACGGCACCACTGGCTGACCTGCTGCACGTGGCAGTTTGGGGAGGGAAAAGACTGTCTTGGAACCTGACTTTACGATAAAATGCTAGGGGGTGTCTGTCTGAAATCTAAAGTATTGTAAGTTTTAAGAAGAGGCTGGTTTATTATTTGAGGCAGGTGGAGTTACTGGAGCCAGGCTGGTTATGTGCCGCGGCTATGCTGACATAGTGCCGGGTGAACGTTTTGGGGGCTTTTGCCATGCCCGCCTTCAGGAGTTGGCTTTTGCCATGCCCACCTTCAGGAGTTGGCAAGCTGACTTGGTGGACAGTGGCTGTAGCAGCTGCGCCCAGACCAACCCCCCGCACCCAGAGCCCTGCTGCGTTGGTGTCAGCTCCATCCACGGACACACGTTTGCTGGCCAGGCAGACCCTTAACGGCCCGGAGAAACTTCAGCCCCCACCGCTGAAGGTAAGCAGAAAAGGACAAAGAATTTCGCGGAGACCCTGATGTTTTGCCTCATAGCACCAGGTGCTGCCCTGGAAGGAGGGCCTATGTGCCCTACGCAAGGGAACTGAAGTGAGTGGCCTCAGATCTGTAAACAGCAGGTACCATGGAAACGTCTGTCTACTTTAAAAGGAAAGGACAACTAAACGGGGTGGATTTTTACTCCTTCACGTGCCATCTTCAGGGCTGCGTGTGGCTCAGGGCATTTTGTGCATCCCTAACATTTTGGACGCTTGTCGTTTTTCTCCATTTCTGACATTAAGAGCAGTGAAGCATCCTTTTGGCCCTTCTGTTCACCTGATCCTAGTTGTGCCCATCACCGTATCTCCAGTGAAGAGATATTTGTTCCGAAACTATTCAGCACATAACAAATGGGGACATACAGCCCCTCGCTTGGCATCTTTCTAAAGTGGATTAAAGTGCATTACATCAGGAATAATTATTTTGGATTAGGCTGCCAATAATTGTGATTGTTCTACTTTATAACACTTTTATTTACAATCATTGACCCAAATCAGAGTAAGCAGCCATGGAATGCAGTTTTAGTATTTCCCCCTCCCCCAACGTTTAAATTATGCCCTAGTCACTTTTGTTAATACTTCACATTTCCATTCATTGTGTGTATATATGTGGGTGTGCACCCAGCTTCTTTTTCCTTCTGAATCATTTGAAAACTAATTCAAGATCGTGACACATTCCTCCTAAACAATTCAGTACAAATCTAAGAACAAAAACATTTTCATATTTAACAGCAGAGTTATACTCAGAAAATATAACAATGACATCGAGTATAAAGTCCACGCACAAAATTCCTCCATTGTTCCGTTGTGCTTTGTTGACTGAAAAAAAAAAAAAGCACAGTCTAAAAGCTGAGAATTCTGTTTTATTTGGCAGACTTTCTGAGGACTATAGCCTGGGAGACACCCTCTCAGGTAGCTCTGAGAGACTGCTCCAAAAAGGTAAGGGAGGAGCCAGGATATATAGGGGTTTTGCCACAAAAACCATGTAGTTGGAACATTGAAAGATTATAGTTAATTAAAGGAAACCAGGCACCTCAAGTTAAGCAATTTGTAGCACCACATTTCTCATCATAGAGACTTCAGAATTCAGTAGGCTAATAGCATGGTTGCTATCATTTAAGGCCTTTTGACTGAATTCTGTTACTCCTTCGATGTGGGAAACTATATCTTCCAGACCTACTGAAGGCACAAAAATAACTGCTAAGTAATCATACCAGTGAGATACAGACCTCTTGGTCCATTGGGCTCATACTGATGGTAAATTTGCTGGACTTATATCTAAATTTTACGTAAGTGGCCTTGAGCCCAAGGAAATCCTAAAGTACACCTTCCTAGCCATCCTGGTGGAAGCCAGGGCCGTATATTGGACCCACAAAGCCATTGAGTTCCATTACGTGCGATCCACTGTAGTCTCATCGCCTGACCCAGTCTGTTCCATACCTATCACTATCTTTAAGGGAAATGATATATTGCCATTTTTCATAATGTACTAGTGTCGTCAGGCTGATGATTTTTAGAGTGATTTAACTGTTCCCAACGTAGAGAGGTCTTTAAACTTAGACGGCCATAGCGTATTTGATGACCATTTTCAGCTGTAAAAATCCATCCCATAACTGAGGGAGGGTCACTCCTAATAATTAAAAAGTTACACCTTTTGATTGAAATTCAGTTCATTGTTCTGACTGAGCTTGACTGACCTCAATGGAAAACTCATATTTATGGCTAGGGTCAGAATAAGTATGTTTGATTGGCCAAGTGAGGGGGTCCCATCTAGTAATATCAGTAGTGGCCTGACAGAACTATAATTTCTTTCTTCTAAAATAAATTTCCTGAGGGTCATCCAATCAGACCCTTGGAGTGGAGAAACCCACCAAGATAACCCAGAAGTACCGGGTGCAGGTAATTGACCATAGTCCCAACAATTGGAGCGATTTCTAAAATTTGCACAGAAGTGTTCCCATTATAGGAAAACATTTGGTTTGTGTGCAGAAGTCCAAGAAACCAAGAATAAAATGTTGTAAATAACCGTATGGGTCAGGTCCAGCCTGTTGGGATAGCTGTCTTGTTTCTGTTGTCACCTTCTCATCCTGGTGTTGGTGTTTCTTTCCTATTGGAGCATCACTTTAAGGTGAGTTTGAGGTCATCAGTCCCCCCTATAGACCAGTCTGGTGCAGGAACCCTTTTTAGGTGGGAAACCTGAATCCTAGAGTCAGTTCCCTTCAGTTTTGCTGCACATGAGTTAGTTAAAAGAACCTGATAAGGGACCTTGCATCTAGGGTGGAGGTAGTCTTTTAAATACTGCCTTTTCCAATGTACGTAATCTCCTGGTTGTAAGTCATGGGGCATATGATCTTCGTTTGAGGATAGATTACTATGATATGCTTCAGAAACAAGCTTAGAATATCCTTTGAAAAATGCAGTTAAGCCTATGCCATGGTGTAATACATCTCCTTTTAATAATATGTTAATATAGTCCATCATTCAGTCTTATTGTTCTCCCTGTGATCATCTCAAAGAGAGAGAAGTGATGTTTGCCAAGAGGGGTGGATATGAGGTTGAGAACCAATGGAAGGGCCTTAGGCCAGGTGAGGAATAAGCATACATAATTTTAGCCAGTTTTTTTAAATTGTTCCATTTGTTCTTTCTACTAACCAGAAGACTGGGGATTATAAACACAATAGAAGTGCTGTGTAATTGGAAAAATCTTGCAAATTTTCTTAATAATTTGGCCAGTAAAATGAGTTCCTTTATCACTATGTATTTCTGAGGGGATGGTTCAAAGAGGTATCACCCTTTCTAAAATTGATTTCTCTACTTACTGCACTGTGGCCTTTCCACATGGGAATGCCTTAGCCCAATGTGAAAACATTCAAATTATAACAAGAATGTATTGATAACCTTCTGAGTGAGGCATTTGTATAAAATGAACATGCAAAATTTCAAAAAGACCTGCAGGTGATGGGAAATTTCTTTGAGAACTGTGTAAATGCTTCCCTGGGTTATATTTTGGACAAGTTGCACATCTTGAGTAAACCTTCTGGGCTATTGTAAAATAGGCTTCGAAAAATATTGTTTACGTCGTAATACCACCTTATCTGGGTTCCAATGAGTTAACTCATAAATATATTGTGAAATAGGATATTGAGCTCCAAACAGAAAGATAGGCTTTCCCTTTGGACCTGTCCACAGCTCTTTGTTAGTTGACTCTTCATTCTGTGTTTAGGTGTCTTTTTCCTTTTTCTGAAAGCTTTAACCATTTTCAGCAAACACCATTCCCTGAAACTTCAGCAGTATATCAGTAAGGTTACTGGGAGTCTGAAAGGGAAAGACAGTGGTTAGTTGGTTGTTGTTTTTCAGAGCTGTCGTGGCAGCATGATCGACTAGAGAGTTTCCTTTTGCTTCTGCAGTGTCAGCCTTTGAACGGCCCCATGTCTTAATAACAGCAAGTGCACATGGCAACAGAATTGCATCTAATAATTCTAATAATTCTGCTACTTGTTTCCCAGTTTTGGCAGGCTGTCCTGAGGTTGTTAAAAATCCCCCCCTTTTTTTCCCAAAAGCATACCAAAATCATGTGCCACCCCAAAAGTATAGAGGCTGTCAGTGTAAATGTTAGCAGATTTTCCTTTTGCCAAATGACAGACAGACTCTTGTTCGTGCTGTTAGTTCAGCCTGTTGGGCAGAAAAGATATTCGGTAGGGCCCATTTTCAAGGATACACAGTGGAGAAACGACAGCGTTACTAGCCTGGTACATTCCACGAGGTCCTCTTAAGTATGAACCATCAGTGAATAATATAAAGTCAGGATTATCCAGTGGGCTTTCTTGACAGTCAATCCTAGAAGATAAAAAACTGTCAGTTAAAACAATGCAATCATACTTTTCATTATTGCCATTTGATTCTTAAGATAAAAAATTGTCAGTTAAAACAATGCAATCTTACTTTTCATTATTGCTATTGATTCTTCTGGGAGCAAGGTCACTGGACTAAGTTCATTACACCTGTGGAGAATTATGTTTGGTGAAAGGAATACAATCTCATGATTACAATCTCAAGTTAAATGGCTCGCTGAATAAGGTTGTGTGTGAAGAGTTTAGTAGAGTTTTCATGGAGTGGGGAACAAAGACGGTGAGAGGGTGACTCATGACTGTCTCCTCTGTTGTCTGACAAACAACAGCTATTACTGTGACAGCTCGGAGGCAAGGGGGAGGCCCTTAGCTACTGGATTTAGCTGCTGGCAGTAATATCCTATTGGTCATTAGTGACTGCCATACAGTTTAGTTAATACTCCTAGTGTGGCACCCTTTATGCACAAAGAGAAAAAAAGGGAAAATCATAGTTTGGATGCCCCTTTGCCAGGAAGCCCTTTAGAGAAACCAGAGGCTTCGCAATGGTCAATTCCCCAACCAAGAGGTTCAGGTTCGTATTGTTTAGGCAAATTATTTATGGTCAAGATACTAAAGAAGAATTTGGAATCCAGCTCCTTTGGTAGCCTGCAAGGCCGAGAAATCCCCTTACTTGCCTTCTTGTTTTAGGAGCAGGGAAAGCCAAATTGCCTCTAGAGCAATTGAAACCCCTTCTTTAGATACCAAACATCCTAAGTATTTTACATTAGCCTCACAAAATTGTAATTACTCTTTGGGTGCTTTATATCCCTTTGAGGCTAACTTCTGAAGCAAGTACAGGGTGTCTTGCTGATTATGTATCAAGGGTTTGAACACAACAGCAAATAATCTACATATGGTATGAAAATTGACTTATGAGGAAAAGCTGGATCACATTAAGTCCACATTTTAAAAAAGTTATTATTATTTTTAACATCTTTTTTGGAGTATAATTGCTTTACAATGGTGTGTTAGTTTCTGCTGTATAACAAAGTGAGTCAGCTGTACATATACATATATACCCATATCTCCACCCTCTTACGTCTCCCTCCCACCCTCCCTATCCCAGCCCTCTAGGTGGTCACAGAGACCCGAGCTGATCTCCCTGTGCTATGCGGCTGCTTCCCAGTACCTATCTATCTTACATTTGGTAGTGTATATATGTCCATACCACTCGCTCACTTCGTCCCAGCTTACCCTTCCCCCTCCCAGTGTCCTCAAGTCCATTCTCTACGTCTGCATCTTTATTCCTGTCCTGCCCCTAGATTCTTCAGAACCAGTTTTATTTTTTATTCCATATATATATGTTAGCATATGGTATTTGTTTTTCTCTTTCTGACTTACTTCACTCTGCATGACAGATTCTAGGTCCATCCACCTCATTACAAATAACTCAAGTTTTGTATATTTTTATGGCTGAGTAATATTCCATTGTATATATGTGCCACATCTTCTTTATCCATTCTTCTGTTGATGGACACTTAGGTTGATTCCATGTCCTGGCTATTGTAAATAGAGCTGCAGTGAACATTATGTTACATGACTCTTTTTGAATTATGGTTTTCTCAGGGTATATGCCCAGTAGTGGGATGGCTGGGTTGTATGCTACTTCTATTTTTAGATTTTTAACGAATCTCCATACTGTTCTCCATATTGGGTGTATCAATTTACATTCCCACCAACAGTGCAAGAGGGTTCCCTTTTCTCCACACCCTCTCCAGCATTTATTGTTTGTAGACTTTTTGATGATGGCCATTCTGACCGGTGTGAGGTGATACCTCATTGTAGTTTTGATTTGCATTTCTCTAATGATTAGTGACGTTGAGCATCCTTTCATGTGTTTGTTGGAAATCCATATGTCTTCTTTGGAGAAATGTCTGTTTAGGTCTTCTACTCATTTTTTGGATTGGGTTGTTTGTTTTTTTGATATTGAGCTGCCGGTAAATTTAGGAGATTAATCATTTGTCAGTTGCTTAATTTGCAAATATTTTCTCCCATTCTGAGAGTTGTCTTTTGGTCTTGTTTATGGTTTCCTTTGCTGTGCAAAAGCTTTGAAGTTTCATTAGGTCCCATTTGTTTATTTTTGTTTTTATTTCCATGTCGCTACGAGGTGGATCAAAAAGGATCTTGCTGTGATTTATGTCATAGTGTGTTCTCCCTATATTTTCCTCTAAGAGTTTATAGTGTCTGGCCTTACATTTAGGTCTTTAATCCATTTTGAGTTTATTTTTGTCTATGGTATTAGGGAGTGTTCTAATTTCATTCTTTTACATGTAGCTGTCCAGTTTTCCCAGCACCACTTATTGAAGAGGCTATCTTTTCTCCATTGTATATTCTTGCCTCCTTTATCAAAAACAAGGTGACCATATGTGCATGGGTTTATCTCTGGGCTTTCTTTTTCCATTGATCTGTATTTGTGTTTTTGTGCCAGAACCTTACTGTCTTGATTACTGTAGCTTTGTAGTATAGTCTGAAGTCAGGGAGCCTGATGATTCCTCCAGCTCAATTTTTCTTTCTCAAGATTGCTTTGGCTATTCGGCGTCTTTGGTGGTTCCATACAAACTGTGCAATTTTTTATGCTTGTTCTGTGAAAAATGCCCTTGGTAGTTTGATAGGGATTGCACTGAATCTGTAGCTTGCTTTGGGTAGTATAGTCATTTTCGCAGATGATACAACACTGTTTATATCATCTGTTTGTATCATCTTTAATTTCTTCCATCAGTGTCTTAACAGTTTTCTGCATACAGGTCTTTCGTCTCCTTAGGTAGGTTTATTCCAAGGTTTTTTATTCTTTCTGTTGCAGTGGTACATGTGAGTGTTTCCTTAAATTCTGTCTCAGATATTTCATCATTAGTGTACAGGACTGCAAGAGATTTCTGTGCATTAATTTTGTATCGTACTACTTTACCAAATTCATTATTAGCTCCAGTAGTTTTCTTATAGCATCTGTAGGATTCTCTATGTATAGTATCATGTCATCTGCAAACAGTGACAGCTTAATGTCTTCTTTTCCAATTTGGATTCCATTTATTTATTTTTCTTCTTTGATTGCTGTGGCTAAAACTTCCAAAAGTATGATGAATAATAGTCGTGAGAGTGGACAACCTTGTCTTGTTCCTGATCTTAGAGGAAATGTTTTCATTTTTTCACCATTGAGAACGATGTTGGCTGTGGGTTTGTCATATATGGCCTTTATTATGTTGAGGTAAGTTCCCTCTGTGCCTACTTCTGGAGTGTTTTTATCATAAATCGGTGTTAAATTTTGTGAAAAGCTTTTTCTGCATCTATTGACATGATTATATGGCCTTTCTCCTTCAATTTGTTGATATAGTTTATCACATTGATTGATTTGCATATATTGGGATAAACCCCACTTGATCATGGTGTATGCTCCCTTTAATGTGCTGTTGGATGTTGTTTGCTAGTATTTTGTGGAGGATTTTTTCATCTATGTTCATCAGTGATAATGGCCTGTAGTTTTCTTTCTTTGTGACATCCTTGTCTGGTTTTGTTATCAGGGTGATGGTGGCCTCATAGAAGGAGTTTGGGAGTGTTCCTCCCTCTGCTGTATTTTGGAAGAGTTTGAGAAGGATAGGTGTTAGTTCTTCTCTAAATGTTTGGTAGAATTCGCCTGTGAAGCCATCTGGTCCTGTGAAGCCATCTGAAGCCATCTGGTCTGGGCTTTTGTTCGTTGGAAGATTTTTAATCACACTCTGAATTTCAGTGCTTGTGAGTGGTCTGTTTATATTTTCTATTTCTTCCTGGTTCAGTCTCAGAAGGTTGTGCTTTTCTAAGAATTTGTCCATTTCTTCCAGTTTGTCCATTTTATTGGCATATAGTTGTTTATAGTAATTTCTCATGATCCTTTGTATTTCTGCAGTGTTACTTCTCCTTTTTCATTTCTAATTCTATTGATTTGAGTCTTCTCCCTTTTATTCTTGATGAGTCTTGTTAATGGTTTATCAATTTTGTATATCTTCTCAAAGAACCAGCTTTTAATTTTATTGATCTTTGCTATCATTTCATTCATTTCTTTTTCATTTATCTGTGATCTGATCTTTATGATTTCCTTCCTCCTGCTAACTTTGGGGTGTTTTTTGTTCTTCTTTCTCTAATTGCTTTAGGTGTAAGGTTAGATTGTTTATTTGGGGTGTTTCTTATTTCTTGACGTACGATTGAATTGTTATAAACTTCCCTCTTAGAACTGCTTTCGCTGCATCCCATAGGTTTTGGATCATCGTGCTTTCATTCTTATTTGTTTCTAGGTATTTTTTGATTTCCTCTTTGATTTCTTCAGTGATCTCTTGTCTATTAAGTAGTGTATTGTTTAGCCTCCATGTGTTTCTATTTTCTACAAATTTTTTCCTGTAATTGATATCTAGTCTCATAGCATTGTGGTCAGAAAATATTCTTGATACGATTTCAGTTTCCTTAAATTTACCAAGGCTTGATATGTGACCCAAGATATGATCTATCCAGGAGAATTTTCCATGAGCACTAGAGAAGAAAGTGTATCCTGTTGTTTTTGGAAGGAATGTCCTATAAATATCAAATAAGTCCCTCTTGTTTAATGTATCATTTAAAGCTTGTGTTTCCTTATTTATTATCATTTTGGGTGATCTGTCCATTGGAGAAAGTGGGGTGTTAAAGTATCCTACTATGATTGTGTTACTGTCAATTTCCCCTTTTATGGCTGTTAGTATTTTCCTTATGTATTGAGATGCTGCTATGTTGGGTGCATAAATATTTACAATTGTTATATCTTCTTCTTAGATTGATCCCTTGCTCATTATGTAGTGTCCTTCTTTGTGTCTTGTAATAGTCTTTATTTTAAAGTCTATTTTGTCTGCTATGAGAATTGCTACTCCAGCTTTCCTTTGATTTCCATTTACATGTAATATCTTTTTTCCATCCCCTCACTTTCAGTCTGTATGTGTCCCTAGGTCTGAAGTGGGTCCCTTGTAGACAGCATATATACAGATCTTGTTTTCGTATCCATTCAGGCAGTCTGTGTCTTTTGGTTGCAGCATTTACTCCATTTACATTTAAGGTAGTTATAGATATGTATGTTCGTTCCTATTACCATTTTCTTAATTGTTTTGGGTTTGTTATTGTAGGTCTTTTTCTTTTCTTGTGTTTCCTACTTAGAGAAGTTCCTTTAGCATTTGTTGTAAAGCTGGTTTGGTGGTGCTGAATTCTCTTAGCTTTTGCTTGTTTATAAAAGTTTTAATTTCTCCATCGAATCTGAACGAGATCCTTGCTGGGTAGAATAATCTTGCTTGTAGGTTTTTCCATTTCATCACTTTAAATATGACTTGCTTCTCCCTTCTGGCTTGCAGAGTTTATGCTGAAAGATGATCTGTTAACTTTATGGGTATTCCTTTGTATGTTTTTTGTTGTTTTACCCTTGCTGCTTTTAATATTTTTTCTTTGTATTTCTTTTTTGATAGTTTGATTAATATGTGTCATGGCATGTTTCTCCTTGGATTTATCCTGTATGGGACTCTGTGCTTCCTGGACTTGGTTGACTATTTCCTTTCCCATGTTAAGGAAGTTTTCAACTATAATCTCTTCAAACAGTTTCTCAGACCCTTTTTTTTTTCTTCTTTTTCTGAGACCCCTATAATTCGAATGTTAGTGCATTTACTTTTTGCCCAGAGGTCTCTAAGACTGTCCTCAATTCTTTTCTCTTTTTTCTTTATTCTGCTCTGTGGTAGTTAGTTCCACTATTTTATCATCCAGGTCACTAATCTGTTCTTCTGCCTCAGTTATTGTGCTATTGATTCCTTCTAGAGAATTTTTTTTTAATTTCATTTATTGTGTTGTTCATCATTGTTTGTTTGCTCTTTAGTTCTTCTAGGTCCTTGTTAAATGTTTCTTGTATTTTCTCCATTCTATTTCCAAGAATTTGCATCATGTTTACTATCATTACTGTGAATTCTTATTCAGGTAGACTGTCTATTTCCTCTTAATTTGTTTGGTCTGGTGGGTTTTTATCTTGCTCCTTCATCTGCTGTGTGTTTCTCTGTCTTCTCATTTTGCTTAACTCACTCTGTTTGGGGTCTCCTTTTCTCAGGCTGCAGGTTCATAGTTCCTGTGGTTTTTCGTGTCTGCCCGCACTGGGTAGGGTTGGTTCAGTGGTCTGTGTAGGCTTCCTGGTGCAGGGGACTGGTGCCTGTGTTCTGGCAGATAAGGCTGGATCTTGTTTTTCTGGTGGGCAGGTCCACGTCTGCTGGTGTGTTTTGGGTTGTGTGTGAACTTAGTATGATTTTAGGCAGCCTTTCTGCTAATGGGTGTGGTTGTGTTCCTGTCTTGCTAGTTGTTTGGTATGGGGTGTCCAGCACTGAAGCTTGCTGGTCACTGAGTGGAGCTGGGTCTTAGCGTTGAGATGGAGATCTCTGGGTGAACTTTCGCCGTTTGATATTACATGGAGCTGGGAGGTCTCTGTTGGACCAGTGTACTGATCTCGGCTCTCCCACCTCAGAGGCACAGGCCTGACACGCGACCAGAGCACCAAGGCCCTGTCAGCCACACAGCTCAGGAGAAAAAAAAAGAAAGAAAGAGAGAGAGAGGGAGGGAGGGAAGGAGGGAGGAGGAAAGTTATTAAAATAAAAAAATTATTAAAAATTGAAAAAATTAAAAAGTAATTAAGAAGAGAAAAATAAAAAAGAAAGAAAGAAAAGCATAACCAAACCAAAAAGCACATCCACCAATGATAGTAAGTGCTGAAACCTGTACTAAAGAATGGACAGACAGAACCCTAGGACAAATGGTAAAAGCAAAGCTGTACAGAGAAAATCGCACCAAGAAGCATACACGTCCACACTCAGAAAAAGAGAAAAAGGAAAAAAATATATATCTATATATTAAAAAAAAAGAAGAGAGCAACCAAATAAATAAATCTACCAATGATAACTCTAAGTACTAAACTAAGATAAACATAAAACCAAAAAGAAATTAAGTGCAGAAAGCAAACCCCAAGTCTACAGTTCCTCCCAAAGTCCAAGCCTGTGGCCACAGAAGCCAGCATGACGCTGCACCAGCCTGCGGTGCGCCTTGCGTTCTCCCGGGGAAGTTGTCCCTGGATCATGGGAACCTGGCAGTGGTGGGCTGCACAGGCTCCTGGGAGGGGTGGTGTGGATAGTCACCTGTGCTCGCACACAGGCTTCTTGGTGGTGGCAGCAGGCAGCTTTAGCGTCTCAATCTCATCTCTTGTGTCCTCACTGACAGCCGTGACTCACACCCGTCTCTGGAGCTCGTTTAGGCCGTGCTCTGAATCCCTTCTCCTCGCGCACCCCGAAACAATGGTCTCTTGCCTCTTATGCAGTTAAAGACTTTTTCCCGGACTCCCTCCCGGCTAGCTGTGGCCACTAGCCCACTTCAGGCTGTGTTCACGCAGCCAACCCCAGTCCTCTCCCTGGGACCTGCCCTCCGAAGCCCAAGCCTCAGTTCCCAGCCCCCGCCCGCCCCCGTGGCTGAGCAGGCAAGCGTCTCCGGCTGGTGAGTGCTGGTGTGCACCAATCCTCTGTGCAGGAATCTCTCCGCTTTGCCCTCTGCACCCCTATTACTGCACTCTCCTTCATGGCTCTGAAGCTTCACCCCACTGCCCACCCCATCTCCGCCAGTGAAGAGGCTTCCTAGTGCGTGGAATCTTTTCCTCCTTCACAGCTACCTCCCGAGGTTCAGGTCCCATCCCTATTCTTCTGTCCCTGTTTTTTTCTTTTGCCCTACCCAGGTATGTGGGGTGTTTCTTGCCATTTGGGAAGTCTGAGGTCTTCTGCCAGCATTCAGTAGGTGTTTTGTAGGAGTTGTTTCACGGGTACATGTATTTCTGATGTATTTGTGGAGAGGAAGATGACCTCCATGTCTTACTCCTCTGCCATCTTGAAGGTCTCCCCTGTAAGTACATTTTTAATATCTGGGAAAAGTAAGTGGGGCTTTCAATGTAGCCCTGTGGCATCATGGTCCATGTATATTATAGTTCATTCCAAGCAAAGGCAAAAAGATATTGGGCATCAGGATGTACAGGGATACTAAAGAATGCACTGCAGAAATCTTTCACAGTAAAGAAGTCACTATTTTAGGGATATAGGACAGTAAGGTATGGGTATTTGGCACTGCAGAATGGAAAGGAAGATAGTAGCACTGATAGATCTCAAACCTTGTACAAATCTCCAACTCTTGCCATTAGATTTTTTTGTTTACATCTTTATTGGAGTATAATTGCTTTACAATGGTGTGTTAGTTTCTGCTCTATAACAAATGAATCAGTTATACATATACATATGTTCCCATATCTCTTCCCTCGCACGTCTCCCTCCCTCCCACCCTCCCTATCCCCCCCCTCCAGGCGGTCACAAAGCACCGAGCTGATCTCCCTGTGCTATGTGGCTGCTTC
>NW_020171795.1:87472-90055 GCF_003031525.2 Neophocaena asiaeorientalis asiaeorientalis
GTTCTCCAGTAGGTCTGTGTGTCTTACCCCTAGGGTCTTCATGACATTTTTTTCCCTTAAATTCCATATATATATATATATGTGTGTTAGCATACGGTATTTGTCTTTCCCTTCCTGACTTACTTCACTCTCTATGACAGACTCTAGGTCTATCCACCTCATTACAAATAGCTCAATTTCGTTTCTTTTTATGACTGAGTAGTATTCCATTGTATATATGTGCCACATCTTCTTTATCCATTCAACCAATGATGGACACTTAAGGTGTTTCCATCTGCAGGCTATTGTAAATAGAGCTGCAATGAACCATTTTGTACATGACTCTTTTTGAATTATGGTTTTCTCAGGGTATATGCCCAGTAGTGGGATTGCTGGGTCATATGGTAGTTCTATTTGTACTTTTTTAAGGAACCTCCATACTGTTCTCCATAGTGACTGTACCAGTTCACATTCCAACCAGCTGTGCAAGAGTGTTCACTTTTCTCTGCACCCTCTCCAGCGTTTATTGTTTCTAGATTTTTTGATGATGGCCATTCTGACTGGTGTGAGATGATATCTCATTGTAGTTTTGATTTGCATTTCTCTAATGATTAATGATGTTGAGCATTCTTTCATGTGTTTGTTGGCAGTCTGTATATCTTCTTTGGAGAAATGTCTATTTAGGTCTTCTGCCCATTTTTGGATGGGGTTGTTTGTTTTTTTGTTATTGAGCTGCATGAGCTGCTTGTAAATTTTGGAGATTAATCCTTTGTCAGTTGCTTCATTTGCAAATATTTTCTCCCATTCTGAGGGTTGTCTTTTGGTCTTGTTTATGGTTTCCTTTGCTGTGCAAAAGCTTTGAAGTTTCATTAGGTCCCATTTGTTTATTTTTGTTTTTATTTCCATTTCTCTAGGAGGTGGGTCAAAAAGGATCTTGCTGTGATTTATGTCATAGAGTGTTCTGCCTATGTTTTCCTCTAAGAGTTTGATAGTTTCTGGCCTTACATTTAGGTCTTTAATCCATTTTGAGCTTATTTTTGTGTATGGTGTTAGGGAGTGATCTAATCTCATACTTTTACATGTACCTGTGCAGTTTTCCCAGCGCCACTTATCGAAGAGGCTGTCCTTTCTCCACTGAACATTCCTGCCTCCTTTATCAAAGATAAGGTGACCATATGTGCGTGGGTTTATCTCTGGGCTTTCTATCCTGTTCCATTGATCTATCTTTCTGTTTTTGTGCCAGTACCATACTGTCTTGATTACTGTAGCTTTGTAGTATAGTCTGAGGTCAGGGAGCCTGATTCCTCCAGCTCCATTTTTTGTTCTCAAGATTGCTTTCGCTATTCGCGGTCTCTTGTTTTTCCATACAAATTGTGAAATGTTTTGTTCTAGTTCTGTAAAAAATGCCAGTGGTAGTTTGATAAGGATTGCATTCAATCTGTAGATTGTTTTGGATAATAGAGTCATTTTCACAATGTTGATTCTTCCAATCCAAGAACATGGTATATCTCTCCATTTATTTGTATCATCTTCAATTTCTTTCATCAGTGCCTTATAATTTTCTGCATACAGGTCTTTTGTCTCCTTAGGTAGGTTTATTCCTAGGTATTTTATTCTTTTTGTTGCAATGATAAGTGGGAGTGTTTTCTTGATTTCACCTTCAGATTTTTCATCACTAGTGTATAGGAATGCCAGATATTTCTATGCATTAAATTTTGTATCCTGCTACTTTACCAAATTCATTGATTAACTCTAGTAGTTTTCTGGTAGCATCTTTAGGATTCTCTAAGTATAGTATCATGGCATCTGAAAACAGTGACAGCTTTACTTCTTATTTTCTGATTTGGATTCCTTTTATTTCCTTTTCTTCTCTGATTGCTGTGGCTAAAACTTCCAAAACTATGTTAAATAAGAGTTGTGAGAGTGGGCAACCTTGTCTTGTTCCTAATCTTAGTGGAAATGTTTTGAGTTTTTTGCTGTTGAGGATGATGTTGGCTGTGGGTTTGTCATATATGGCCATTATTATGTTGAGGAAAGTTCTCTCTATGCCTACTTTCTGGTGGGTTATTGTAAGTGGGTGTTGAATTTTGTTGAAAGTCTTCTCTGCATCTATTGACATGACCATATGGTTTTTCTCCTTCAGTTTGTTAATATGGTGTATCACGTGATTGATTTGCATATATTGAAGAATCCTTGCATTTCTGGAATAAACCCCAGTTGATCATGGTGTATGATCCTTTTAATATGCTGTTGCATTGTTTGGTATTATTTTGTTGAGGATTTTTGCATCTATTTTCATCAGTGATATTGGCCTGTAGTTTTCTTTCTTTATGACATCTTTGTCTGCTTTTGGTATCAGGGTGATGGTGACCTCGTAGAATGAGATTGGGAGTGTTCCTCCCTCTGCTATATTTTGGAAGAGCTTGAGAAGGATAGGTGTTAGCTCTTTTCTAAATGTTTCAAAGAATTCGCCTGTGTAGCCATCTGATCCTGGGCTTTTGTTTGTTGGGAGATTTTTAATCACAGTTTCAATTTCAGATCCGATTTGTATTGTTTGAAAGTATTTCTTAAAATTAGAGTTCTTAAAACAGAGTGGAAATATAT
>NW_020171796.1:0-157 GCF_003031525.2 Neophocaena asiaeorientalis asiaeorientalis
TTATTAAAATAAAAAATAATTATTAAGAAAAAAACATTTTTAAGTAAAAAAAAAAAAAGGACAGATAGAACCTTAGGACAAATGGTGAAAGCAAAGCTATAGAGACAAAATCTCACACAGAAGCATACACATACACACTCACAGAAAGAGGAAATGG
>NW_020171796.1:487-740 GCF_003031525.2 Neophocaena asiaeorientalis asiaeorientalis
GACATTGCACCAGCCTGAGGCCCGCCGTGCGTTCTCCTGGGGAAGTTGTCCCTGGATCCCGGGAACCTGGCAGTGGCAGGCTGCACAGTCTCCCCGGAAGCGGGGTGTGGATAGTGACCTGTGCTCGCACACAGGCTTCTTGGTGGCGGCAGCAGCAGCAGCCTTAGCGTCTTATGCCCATCTCTGGGGTCGGCGCTTTTAGCCACGGCTCATGTCCGTCTCTGGAGCTCCTTTAAGCAGCACTCTTAATCCC